>NW_006800292.1:473657-481032 GCF_000485575.1 Poecilia formosa | reverse complement strand
GAACCATGACAGAATCATATCAAATTTCCACACACAAACAGATTTTGCTCTAAAGTAATCGTAAAATTTGAAATTACTTATGTGGTGTAATCGAAAATACAAAAATAGACTGTTGTAAAGGTAAGCAATAAAACAATATAGACAGCACTGCAATACATTAAGGAAAAAGCAATAGAATAGAATAAAGCTGAACTTCCTGGAGGAAATGTACTGATGCCTAAAGATCACCAGAATGAGTTCCAGAGTGTCTGTTGATGAAATGATAAATTAGAAAACCATGCTTTTGCAAATTTGTTGTTGGTGCAGGAAGGTTGAGCTCCTTGGAAAAAGTAAATGGGAATTACCAATATACATCTTGGAACATTTAAAGGAAAACTGGCTTGTTGGGGTGTTTTGAAGTTTATAGTTCATTTTTATTTTTATTCTTTTATTCTTACAATTTTTTTCCCAAATTCTCCTGACTGCAAGTTGCTTCAGATAGAAGCTGACCACCCTTATTAAAATTAATCCGCATAGGGAAGTTGGACATCCTGCTTTCTGTCATGCCAGCTTCAGATGATGAACAGCTGATCCTGGCCATGATGAGGGCATGCGGTCCACAGGGAGAAATAAAGTCAAACTGTGCAGTACGAAGCAAAAAAAAAAGCCTGGATATTTTTAATTCATCCCTTCAACCCAGTGATGAGCAATCCTGACTAAATGACTGCTGGGGTTCAGAGTTTTAAGATTGGATTTGAACCTGACCCTGGCTTCCATGGCGTCCCCTACTTTGGCTGAAGGGGGTCCCTACATCAGTGCGGCACCGTCACCTCCCCTCTGCTGAATTATTTTGAGCGTGGAGCCGCGGGTGGTAGCCATTATTCATGCGGGCCCCATTAAAAATGCGACCCATCCGTGACTGCAACACGTACGGCGCTCTTTACTTCGGGGAAGACGGTAACCTTTAAAGGTGAGGTGTTGTGAGTGTGCACAGACAGCTGGAGGTGATCTGCAGGACTTTTCTTTTTTTAAAAGAAAAGTCCTTTCACTGGAGTTAAGTTCTATGTGAAAACAGAAGAAAGGACTAATGCACACGCCAGACAGGGTTAGCATCAGAGCGTGAATGTGACATTACAGTCAATGCCACACACCCACGCATGTTAGCACTACAAAGGGCAGGACGAGGCCTACATGCAACCACCGGGACTTCGGCCCGTCATAGTTCACCACACAAGTCCTGGGCAGAAAGGTTGTTAGGGATAACTGATAGATAAAAAAGTTTTTCTGTTGAACAGAAAACAAGAAGTGCCCCCTTATTATGTAAGATATTCCAGCGCTTTACTGATGTGTTTATTTTGGAGGCTTGCCCTGGATTGTGTCACAAAGCAGCGGAGAGAGCAGTCACAGCTTTTATGTCATGTGAATAAAATATCAGATACGCAGCAGATTCATGCTAAAACAAAGAGTAATTGGCTTGTGCATGACTCACAATGTTTATTTATGTTCTGTAACCTTTGCTGGTGTGATCGTGGCTGAATATTTATGCTCTCTCTGCTGTGCTTCACATTTTAGTTGTTGCACTCATTCATAGCTGCAGGCTTCTCATTTCAGCCACAACTTCGTGGCGACACTGGAGTCGATGGGTTGTATTTTATTCAGGCTTTTTGAGATTAGGAAGCATTTTATTCTAAAAGACGGACTGACACTTTTTTATTCTCAATTTTTTTTTATCTTTATTTTCCAATTGCACTGCTGCTGAATGATATTAGAAAATCATGCTGCCGGGATATTTTTGTTAAATATAATACTCTTATAGTACAATCCACATTTTTCTTCTTTTTCTGTTTTCTGTCTGTCACTCCAGTGCTTAAAGCTTTCTCTGCTGACCTCGGTAACTTGGGCGCATCGCCTGGGTCTGTTGTTGCTCCTATGCGAGTCGTTATCCAACAGTATGAAGATTCTGCTGCGGGTCCCACAGTAGCATTTTAACGTTTGTGGAGACTTCGTTTTGCATCTTGCTGTTTGCTGTAAGAGTAAATTTGCTTAGAAGGCCAGACATGGTTATACCACCAGGCTAAATGCCTGAGGCTTAATCGAGACAAAGTGCTGAATAGCAATGTGTTCATATTATGCTCCTGATGTGACACACCTGTTTTATTTTTGTAATTTTAAATGGGAACAAATGTGGGGAGGGGCGGTCCTGATTGATTCTTTATCAGAAATTAAATTTTTCAACAAAATAAAATACTTTTTATTTTCAGTTTTGCTTGCAGTGTTAATTGAATTTTTCTTAGTTATATTGAAATTAATAAATATGCATATATCGAAACATGCTTGGAAAAAACTCACCCAGGGGGTCCTGATTTTTTCATACAACTATATGTATGAGAAATTCAGCCATAAAGGTTTTATTTGATCAGTTCTTTCGTCACTATTTGACAGAGAAACAGATTTTCCCAAACAGCAGACTCTGACAGTGAGTTGTTCTCAGAAGTTTCTAGTTTTTATTCAGCACATAAACTTTCTGGGTGTATGCAAGTGCATGCAGTCTACTGTTACATGTTTACTTTCCAACACATATTTAATTACCCAGACTTTTAATTAGGTTTCTAATCTGTTGCAAAATCGCACTTGAACCTTTTTTCTTTCTATATCCAACCTCCTTCACCTCCACATGCAATACCAGAACCTCAGGTTTTGTGACCGGTCCCCGTCTCCTGACGTTCAGGGACAGAACTTTGATCGTCACGACCCGACTCCTGGTCTGGTGGCGTTGCCAGCTCTTATGTTTAGGTCATCCGAGAGAAACTCATGAAACAGAGTCAATGTTAACAATGTTAAATCTCTTTGTCTTTCATTTTATTTTATCATTTTATATTTCTCAGTTAAAACATGAGTATTTGGATACCAGTGGTATAAACTGTATTATAGTTAAGAAGAAATAACTATTTAAAATTAAAAAAAAAAAACAACAAACTAAAATACATCTTATATCACACCATGTACTAGGATGAACTTGGATTTTTTTTTAACAGATACTAATGTTGTTTACTGTCAGTCCAGTAAAAATATTTGGAAGCAAAATATTTGGAAAAGCAAATGTTTCACATCTCCAAAACATTTGAAAAGCAATCTGAGAGGATCCCCCTGTACTTCATTTTTCCCAGTTTCTTCTAGTCTCCCTGTCATTGTCTTTATGTAAGCATTCAGATCTCCTCTGGGCCCACGCCAGAGCCGCGCTGCCTTGGGGTACACTCACAGTCGATCCCAGAGTCTGTGAAAAGTCACTCTGTGTTCTCCACCGCTCTCCTGGGCGTCCTGTTTGAACTTATGCTCAGGAACAGACATCCACACAAAGGTTCTCATTATAACCCCCCTAAACCCGTTCCCTCCAAAATGAACTGTGTCATGATGTGACTGTATGTGTTTCACTGTGGATTAGGCTAAGTCCATTATTAATGCAGACCACATGGAGTAGCTGTGAAAACATATTTGCCCCTTTAAAAACTCTGCTGAGCTCCTTGGGCTCATGTTTTGACAAAACATACAGTTGGATAGTAAATCCGTTTCCCCCTTACAAAAGCTTCAAACTTTTATATTCACAATTTGTGTTTGGTTAAGTAATAAAAAAGTTGTTCTTTTAATTTTATTGGTAAGTTACAAAGTTGTCAACTTTTTCTACCCAAAGTTATCATTTGGTAAGATCAAATGAAGACAATGAAACGGGTAAGAAAAGCCATTGTTCAATCAAGTCAATGAATTGGATTCACTAAATGGCAGATGTGAAGATTCCTTTAGGAGTTTTGAGGTTGTCTGTAATTTTTTTTTTACAAAAATAATTACAATGTGATTTTTTTCAGCCACGAGTATTTACCACGATCAAATTAATTGGATTGAGAATAATTAAATTGAAGACTACGATAAGTAGTTGCAAAGCTGGTATAAGTACATCTCTAATAAAGCTTCGTCTGTCACCTGTAGATATTGTCGCTCAATAAAGTTTGTCCTGATTGGTGAGTGAAGTTTTTACCATTCCTAAAGTATGTATTAATCTGATGGAGATGTTAAAGTCACACTTAACTTGTTTTTGAGAAATGGGGGGTTGTCAGAAGCAGAGTGTAGCAGGTGCTGCCCGTCCAAGGGGGCATATTTGTGTACTCTGCTCACTCAGTGGGAACATTTTAATTTGATCCCTTTGTTTCTATAAAACAGGTCAGGATTTGCTTTATCCTCCAGGCTATTTGTGTCAGTGCTGAAGCAGAATTTGTTGAGGTGAGGCAGGATTGGATTGTTTTCAGAGAAAGCCATCAACACTCTTACTTGGTGCAGAGTTTCTTTGAAACAAGGCTTTTCGCCTTATTAGTTCACTAAGCTGTCATTTAGGCTTCATTTTCACCGGGTAATAATTAGATTCCTATCTCGAAAAACACCATGCCATACTGGAGAAATCCTGCTTGGGTGACCGTATATCATTTTCTCAATGATTTCATTCTGTGAATAAATCTGAAAGCAATTAAGTAAATGTTTCAGTTGGTGAAAATTTGTTCAGTATGCACTGTGCATTTGCCACAGATAATGACTGTATTGTTTGTTGTCTGAAGTGGAAAATACACGCACATCACATAGGAATGTTCTGCTCTCTGACTTTGTACGCCTAAAAAGTTTGATTTCCCAAATGAAGTGATGGCAACTAAATTGAGATTTAAATCCACAAAAATTTAAATCTCTGTTTTTTTCCCTTTAAGACATGGTTTTATACAAATTTTGTCAAAGTTCTTTTGTTTAAAATGCTCAAGAACCTTTGAATAAGGAAAGGTTAAATGTTTCAACTGTAAATCTCCACTTAAATGGTGTTTTCAGAGGCCAAACGGATATTATTTAGAAATGGGTTCCAGTGTGAGGAAGGTCTTTTTAAAAATAATACTATCATACTGCGAATAGGCACATTTTTTAGCACTATATACAGAACTGGTATAATTACAATAGTGTTTTGTGAACATTTTTGGTATTTAAATGTACAGTGGACCCCCGGTCTATTTGAGATTTAATATTCACGGATTAACCTATTCCTGGATTTTTCTGTGGAACATGACTCCAAATTATTCGCTAAACATTTGGCTGTTCATCACTTGTTTGTATAACATGTCTAAAATATTTTTTATAAAATGCAGCTTGGGTAGCAGAAATACTGAGGTGCATGCTATTGACTGACATTTGTAAAGTAGCCAATCCAGGAGCGCCATTTGTTGTCCTTGGTGCTGATTGGCTGTGCCCATAAAAGCAGAGGTAAGGAAGACTGTAGATGTTTGATCTGCTCTAATGCTACGATGGTTTTCACTGTTCCTATTAATTCACATCAAGGTATATTTGTTGTTAAATTTGTTGGATGAGAAATTATTATGAAATATCACAAGATCTTTTGTTTACACTGTGTGAATAAGTTAGATTTACGGGTTTTGCTTATAACAGTATTTTTCATAATATAATAATAACATGAATATGTTTTTCCACACAATATTTTTCCTATCTCTACTTAAATCCCTGCTGCTTCAATTCTGTGCATATGAAC
This sequence comes from Poecilia formosa, assembly GCF_000485575.1. Classification (NCBI taxonomy): domain Eukaryota; kingdom Metazoa; phylum Chordata; class Actinopteri; order Cyprinodontiformes; family Poeciliidae; genus Poecilia; species Poecilia formosa. The sequence goes on along the minus strand of NW_006800292.1, from coordinate 475,484 downwards.
AATCCTGGTATAGTCTATATCTGAAAATTCTCCATATTCCCAAAGCATTGCTGATTTTGTTTAGTGTTTTGCTTCATTTTGCAGATTTCAGTAGCTCTAGTTGGAGATCTTATGTGCTATAAAGCCAGCAGTTCTCCCTCACTGTCATTTAGAGACTGGAAATCTGCAACAGCAGCATCCTCACTGCATGACATTTAGACACAGAGGTCATTTCTGGTAGCCACACTGGTGAATTTTACATGATTGATGTGACAGATTTATACGGACCTTAATGCAGAACCTTCTGTGAACTCATGTTTGCAGTCAAACATGTTTCTGGTTTCCTGGGATTCACAAACATGATATTGTTTTCAGGTTCAATGCTGCGGTTCTTCTCAGATATTCTCAGCAGAGGATTGAAAACTGCAGAGAGAATGTTGCAGAAATTCTTGATTTTTATTTTTATTTTTGTTGGCTTTTTGTTCTGTTAATATTTCATATGTTGGTATTTCAGAGAAATCTGTGCAAGGACAAACGCAGGCAGGCTCTGTAGCACTCGCTCTTGTCTTTTTCTCTTCTCCCAGTGCTGCAGATTTTCTTCACATAACATTCCCTCTCGCTCAGACCGAGCGGTGACGAAATATGTGCCTAAATTTGGATATTCTGCTGTTGCAGGGCAGGTGTGAGCTTTCATCTTGCACTTTCTAAAAGTGCCCTACACGGTGCTGAGCTTTTCATTAGCAGCTCTCCCTGCCCCCCTCCAAGAATAAGGCTCAACTTTCCATCAACACCTTGAATTGCAATATGTAATAAAGGTCTTATGTCCTTTCGCACACAGCTTTTACAGCAAGTTTTTATCTCAAAACATCTCAAGGTGACTTGTAAGGGATTCAGTTGAACTGGTGTGCCCCAGGTTTTGTACAAATTCTTGGTATTCCTATTGATTGATGCATTGATCCTGTATTTTATTTATTTATTTTTTTCATAATTCTCAAGTCATTGAGTAGGTTTTGGACAGAAAACAGAGTGTAGGCCTAATTGGCCAGAGTATACTTTTCAATCTTTTTTCTAATTGAATCAGTCAAGCTATTTTGCTTAGTGCTTTCTCTAATGATGTCAGTGCAACACAACACTTCAAATTAAAATGTTCCTTTGCCTGTATCACTTCTTGTTCATTGACAGATGTGGGAAAAAACGTAAAGTGCTGGAATGATGATTGTTTGGCACCAACTTGTTGATATCAGGTTCCCCTAAACTAGTTTGGCAAGTTGGATATTTTCCCCTGTTGTTATGAGTGCACTAAATTATGACAATTGAATTAAATGAGCTGCTGCTTCAGAGCATTTATCAGCTTCTACTGGACAAATTTTAAAGCACATTTGTACAATCTCACGAGATATATTGGGGGGGACAAAGTGTAATTCTGGTGTCACGCGTTCGTTCAAGTTTATGTTCAGCAGAGCAGGATTGTAAGAATGTGCAAAGCTAAAAATACGCATTTGCAAGGGACACTGTCATTTTGTAACCCAGGCTGCTGACCTAAACTGACAAATTAGATTGGAAGTACACATGCCACTCCACCCATCCTTCAAACACATATTGCATTTTCGGTGTCAAAATAATAGCAAGAGCAAGGTTTAAAAATACTATATGAGGGACTCTGTGAGGATCCGTTTAACAATTTGGAATGATTTCTGTGAGATAACTGAACACTGATCACAAGCACTTGTAAAGTTGCTTTATTGATGCTGAAAAAGAATTGTTGCATGTAAGAATGGCTTTGTCACTTTTTCTGCCTGTGCAAACCGAGGCGCTGAGGAAAAAACTGTTGGGAAACACTGAACTAAA
>NW_006800292.1:390154-472399 GCF_000485575.1 Poecilia formosa | reverse complement strand
TTTCCTGTACCTGTGTCATTGATAGAACTCACTGGGGGATCTAAATATATCTCTTCTTGCCTGGGAACCTCTAGGGGTCACCAAGAATTAGCTGATAAGTGTCTCTACGAATAATGATCACAGGGTTTGGGGCCTGGACCGACGTGGTGGATTGCGAATAAATGGAAGACAATACATTTACGCAAAGGAATTAGTCTGAATTCATTAAGGTTGCATTGTGGCTCACATGAAGTGTGAAGAGCTATTGACATGAAATACCAGTATCAACAAAACATAGCTCCCAATGTTTCTTTAGGGGAAATCTTTAGGGATCATATACATTACAACAGTTTGTAAGTGACCTCAACACAAACCTTATCGCGCTCCCTGCTCTGATGTATTGCTCAGTGAAAACCAGAGTTATACTACATCCTCTGTACTGATATGAGTAGAAGATGACCTCCTGTGCCTCAGAATCGAGTTGCTTTAAGACTTGCTGAGCGGCCCATAGAAAAGAAGGATTTTTAATCCCACAGAGATGCTGTGTATCCTCACTGCTTCCTCTCGGATGCAGAGCAGAGTGATGCAGGATCCAGTGAAATGTGTCAGCAGACAGGCAGAGCTGGAGGTTTTTTTGGAAGCAGGATGCAGAAGGTCTTTTTTATTTGTCTCTACAGGAGGGAAGTTGCCTTTTTGTACCTCCCAGAGGTGCGCATTTAATTTCTTTGTTCTTAAAAAGTGTGCGCGCATTTGCGGCAAAGCCTGCGCTCAGGGTCTCGGCAGAACTGAAGTTTATTTTTTCTATTTGCAAAAGCAACCGTTGTTTGATTTGTATTTATTTTATTTGTGTTCTAATCGACCCTCCTTCTGGTCTCTTCTCATTGCTTTGAAGATGCTGCTGTAGCTTGTTTTCCTACCCCCTTTTGCTCCAGATGCTGTCATGACCCTAGTGAATAAAACAGTCCAGAATTATTTGAACAACATCTGGGCACGAGTCAGAGCAGCATCAGAGGAGAACGTCCGTCCTGGAGGGCGGTCGTTGGTAATTGAACCGTAAATAAGACATGGCTCAGGGGATGTAGGATGCCTGTGCAGGCAAGCGTGGGTTTGTATGTAGGAGAGAGACAGTTTCAGTGGAGAGTGTGTGTGCATCAGGGCACAGGGGAAAGGGAAGAGGTGGAATCTGCCATATGGAGGAGAGGGAAAGACAAAGAGAGGAGAAAAGGCAGCACGGAAGAAAAGAGGAAGGAGAAAAGTAGAGAGACTCAGCCACTCTTGTCAACTCACTTAATGCTCCCTGCTGGCCCCGGGGATGCTGACAGCACAGTTTTGTTGATTCATCCTCCCTCCCCGACCAGTTCCCTCGTCTTTTGCAGTCAGTCTCTGTCCTTGCTGCCCTTCTGGGGCACTGTTCATGACGCCCTTTGTCACTTTGTCCTTCATTATGACCTTGTGAAACTGAAGCCCTTGCTGTTGGGCCTTTGGGTCTGCTGATTGACATATCTTCCAAAAATATATAATGTTGCTTAAATCTGGGAGGGAAAGGGTAGAGGTACTCTACAGCAAAGATGTGTTACAGAAAGCAGATTCTTTTAATTTCATGCTGAAACTCAACGAGTTACCCATGCAGAGTAAATGCCATTAGGTTGTATTGATGCCCTTAAACGGAATCACAGTAACCAAATTGTCTTTGCCACAGTACAGTGCCACACTGCCAATTTGTGGTTTAAGTTTGTGTAGCCATTTATTTGTTGTATGCAACACCAAACTGTTTGTGGAAAATTTCCACATTTAAGATATTCCAAAGAAAATGCAGTTTGGGAAGGGCTGGTGTTTACAAAGCATCCAGTCCAGGAAGACCTTCGTTTTACTTGTTAGTTTACTTGTTTACATCTTAGCTTCTGTGGTAGTACCACGATATTTTCCACTGTGCACATGAAAAAGGCATAGTAGATCTTTAAACTACTAAAACAGGAAGTGTTTTTCAATCAAATTTAATTCCAAAATAGCACAGAGAACATTTTAGAGGGGTCTTAAGTACTCACAGATTGTGGTCTTAAGCCTAAAAATGCCAGGTGTCCACTGTACATCTTACTATAAAACACTGTGTTATTGCACGTTCAACTATTACTTTGGTCCAGTACAAAAAAAACTATCTTATAAGGGGAATTGGTGATGATTAAAGTTGCAACTAGATTATTAGATCAAAAGCCAACAAATCACCTATTAAAGCTCTTTTTTCTGAAATATTTGTTAATAAATTGGGTAGTTTTCCCTTGGAGGGTAGCATGGGCTTTAGATTCCTTACAGTATTGATGTCCCGGGTGATCATGAAAACTTTACAAGAAGGAATTAATATAATAATAAAATATTTGAAGAAAGAAAGTATATAAACTCCTGGTTGGACTTTTGCTTCTGGAGTTATGAGCTCCTGAGATGTGGAAAATACCAAAAGTGAGCCGTTCTGAAGGACGTCAAGGTTAGGTTTATTGATTTGGTCCAATATCACGTAAACATATTCAGTTGTAAGGGGGTTATTTTGCCATGAAGGTTCTGTTTTACCCTGTGGGATTTTAGTAGTATTCTCTGCAGCCATCAATGTCCTTGACTCAGTTGTAAAGTTTAAATACTCTCTTTTGCACAAGCTGAAATATCTGCAAATTAGAGAAAACCATTTCGTTTCTTGAGCGTTTCAAGGTGACGAGTTTAAATTTCCAACCTCAGTAAATGGATCTCAAGTGAAAGTTCCTGCATGATTATAAAGCTTGATCACTGTAGTAGAAAGGCAGCCAGACATATCGGTGAGTTCTGAGCCAAAGGTAACAATGGTTTCTGTATGTTGGTGGAAGTGACGTCTGTGTGTTCGGCACCGCTTCCTTGCAGATGATGTTGTGAGTTTAGTTCTTGATTAGAAGCCTATCTTTGATCTCTGTGTGATTCACAAGAAAGAAGCAAATGAGTTCATGTTCTTTGTGCTCCTTTATAAATCACAAATCAGATTAAATTCTTAACAATGCGAGAACGGTTTGGTGGAAGTTGTATAATCCCCTTTTATAACACCTTTGAACAAACTCAGTAGGTGGTTTTAAGAAGAAAATGTAAATATACTGTCGTCAGAGTGGTACAAGATGTTTTTCATGCTAGAGTTTTGTGATGCTAAGAAACTGTGATAAATAATTTTCAAACCATTTTGTGCCATTTAATGTGATATTTGTCTTGTCCAAAATAACCAGACAGGATTGCAAAAATTAACATAAGTTTTCATATCCTTAAATGAATGCTTTCACTCTACAGTTCATACTTAGAACAATTTTTACTAGGAAATCTTTTGTACTAAGAATTAAGATTGACCATCTTTGTTGGATTTTCCTGATGTTTCAAATGGAGATGCATTTCAAGAACAGCATTTGTGTTTCTGGTGTTATGGTTGCTGTGCCATCTAGAGACAGTCATACAGGTACCTAAAAAATAAGTAATAAGTAGCCTGTTTGAAATCATAATCTTTATCGTTATCACAATAGTACCACAAAATATCACAATAAAATTCAAAGTCCACACCGCACACCTCTAGTTGGCTGATACAGATGTTAATGCCGACATATCACTAGTTGTGACATTTTCATAGTATCTTTTTAAATATTTTTAAGGAATCTCTTAACAGCAAACAAACACTCATCAGTGTAGGTATTCCACTACAAACCAGCTCATTGTATAATACAGGACAATAAATGTTCACCACTATTGAGGCTTCTCTTCAGTTCCATGCTTGTACATAGAGGTTAGCTCATCTGAAGTCATGAATTCAGATGAACTCCAACCATTTGCTGCAGCTTGACCTCGTCTTCATGGCTCAGCTTAAGCTAAAGAGATGGAGAGACCTTTTTGTATTGTTGCCTAATCCTAATATGGATGACAAGGGCACGGTATCCTATCTTCACCTCTGCCTACGGCAAGCCTTAGTCATCTTGTTCTTCCCATCGCTTCCATGTTTTTCCACTTCACTGGATCAGCAGCATGACCTCATGCAGGACGGATGTAGCCGTTTGATTCCCTGGCAGATATTTATGTCTGGGTTGAATGTTGCTGTAAAGTTTGCCTGTCATTCGTGACAACCAGTTGCTTTCTTATGGAGAAACTAGATAACAGCCTGACGAATGGCAGCCCCAAGTGCAAAGAAGTTACAGTGTAATCTGTAAAAGGATGTCAGCAGAAGCACAAGAGGCGTAAGAAGCTGGAATAAGAAAATTGGGTTCCTGTGGACTTGCAACTGCTGGGGTTTTTGTTCTGTAGCAAACTAAGGTGCTTCTTGACAAAAGAAATGTGGGGTAATTCAGTTATAGTTGGTTTCATTAGTGGAAATTCCTCATTTCAATAACCCATAGAGGTTTTTAATCAAGTTGAGAAAATGTTCGTCTACCCCCAGAAATTAAATAAGTCTAAAAAATGTTTATTCTTTCATTTTTACTTTTGCATTGTCTCATTGCAGCTAGACAGATAAACAGAAGATTTCACATGTTAGATACAAAGTTATTTGATGTAGCAGTAAATCCCCGTTTCTGTCAAGTTTGAGCAGAATGATCCTGATTGTGATTTTTGCCATAAGTGAGCAGCCTCAGGCGGTGTGTGGAGTGTGGGCGGGAAGAGAAATAAGCCTTTGTGTTTTTTTGTCTCTGCTGAACACCAACACAGAGTGCAGTGGGATGGATCTGCCAGCCTGATAACTATATCAACATTGTGTTGGAAATCAAGAGTTTTATGTCTAATCTGTAACAAATATTTACCTGGCTTTTTTTGTTAAAGACAGCTACTTACTGAATGCATTATTGGCTGTTTTTAATTATACATTTAACACTAATACTAATTTCAGACATGTATGATTTTATCTTAATGCAGTAGTTATTTGATTTGACATACAGAGGGAAATAGTATCAGACACCTGTTATTGATGATTTCCCTCTTAGATTGCTTTGTAAATTTGAGGAATTTCATATGGTAGTACAGTTGAAAGATTATATCAGAAATTGGCTCTAAAGCATCGGTAAACTCAAATATTTAGTTGAAAACAGCTCTGTCCCATGTGAACAGTGTTACTTAGTGAAGAGGTGGGGTGTTTAAAATTAAATCCAAAAGGTATTTAAAAGGGAAAGCTGTTTGTTATGACATATTCAGACATGTTGTGGTTCTTTTGGGTTGCTAGACCGCAAGAAAGACAGACCTTCAGAGGATAACTGGAATGCTGAGCAAATTAAGTGTGCATTCACACCAGCCCTATTTAATCCACTTTCTACTTTGTTTGCATAGAATGTCTGGCTTTTTTTGGGGGGAGAGGTGTCAATGCACGATTTAAATCTGATGTGGATTAGAAACTGAACTCTGGGTAAATTGTGGGTAAATATAACCAAAACAAATATGCAAATCTAGCACTAGCGGGTGAAGTGGCTCATGGTCTTTTGCCAAAGAGAAATCCTGCAACTCCTAAAATCTGATGCCATTTTTGTTTACATTTTTGAAGAATGAAGTTGTGCTCATGTCTTCTTCAGATGGTTTCATGTTGTTTCCTTCAGCTGTTCATGATAGAATATCACCACAGACCCATCATTAAACTGGTCACTCAAAAGGTTTGGTTCATTTCACACCAAACAGTGCAGTGTGAACGCGAACCACACCAGCTGAAAATGTAATAACTGTTACACTTTCGGTCTCCAATCAAACCGTCTGCTGGACTATCAGGTGTGAAAACATGCTTTATTTGATCATTTTATCCTTTTAACACTACTGCTAATCTAAAATTTTAAAGAATAATGTTATCTTTTTTGTGGATGTAATGAAATATTGGTACTTTTCTATAAAGACTTCCACAGAAATTATCTCCAATCGAACAAAAGCACAAGATTTCCAATATGAGTGACCTAAACTGGCTTGATTAGTAGGTTGGCCCTGCTCAATGTTGAAGAGCTCAGAGTAGATTGGTGATTCCTCCACTCCAAAAGAAGCAAGTGATTTGGGCTTCTTGATTGAGATGTCTTCAGGATGCTTCCCTTTGGAGGTTTTCCATTCACATTTCACTTTGAAGAGACCCAGGGGCAGACTTAGAACTTGCTCGAGGGATTATATGTCCCTTCTGACTTGGTATCTGCCTCAAGGACTCGGAGGGTTGCAGGGAAAAGGGATGTCTGGTTTTCCCTCCTGGATTTATAACCATGGCAACCTGAGCTCTGTTAAGCTGTTGGCTGCATATGAAGACAATGGATGGATACTGAGTTTCATTAGCCTTATTGTCATGTAAACGGACCTAATGGGTAACAAGAAACTTGATATGGTGCACAAAAATAGCCTGCCGATTAGCTTATTCATCCTCATTCAGCTAAAATATTATCTTTGTATCATATTTGTTTTAGTAATCAAATGGAAATGATATCTAAAAATGCAGTTCTGGAGCAGTGAAGCATGACTAATACTCAGACCCTAGTGATTCCAGAAACTGTGAAGGCTTAGACACGCAGTTCATTGCAGCAGAAGGGTTTTGTGTTGGGCCATTTTTTTTATTCATTGCATGTTTAATATTAATAGAAACATCCTATTGACTATTAATTACTCAGCATATTGCCCTTAGTGTAGCCTGTGCTTTAATTTTTTTTAAGTTTCAGGTGAAGACAGCCCATCCCAGCCCAGCCAGAATCGATTATTGATGCACTCACAACCTTCACCGTGTTTACTTCTATTGACCTCTTTCAGAGGAATGAATGATGGAGCAGTGTAAAGACCAGAGAGGATAAAATATTTATCTCATTGACATTATTTGAGGTCTGACTCATGCACAGAGAGTGACTATTGTGATATTAATTCCCCCTCTGTTTATTTGCAGTCTGCTAACCGGAGCAGAGACGATGATGACAGCTCTTATGATTTACAGAGCTGATGGATTTGTCGCTGTGTTGCTGAGATAAATGGGATTGTGGTTAGTCAGCCAATAAGCAGCAATTTATTTGCCACCCCACTATCATCTCAGGCCGCCATGATGAGCACAATGACAAAAACAGGATTGATTGTTCAGTGACGGTTTTGTGTCCTTTATCATCAGGGAGCTGATTATTGGTTATTGAATGTGGTCGTTTTTGTGTCCTTGATGCAACTTTTAGAACCTCGCGTTAATTTAGTTCAATTTTTTATTGTTGCCAATGTTTTTAGTGCTTAATATGTCCTTGGATGAAATAGTTAAATTACCATTCATCCAAAGTTATCATCTTAAAGCCATACAAAAATACTCTATTTTATCTCTGGGTTTCTGTGTCACTGCATCATTTGTTGCCTCTCCACTGTATTACTTGGAGCATTTTGCTGTTACACACCACAGTATATATCAGAGCTGGACAAAATTTTGTCTTGCAGTCATCTTTGCAACAAACTGCTTGGATGAAATATTTGGTTGGATACTATATTTACACTGACATGCTTGCACACCCTGCAGACACATTTCATATTTGATCTAGATTTAATGGCAGAAATGCTAAAGCTCACAAAAAGGAGGTTGGATATTTTGGTGATAGAAGCACAATTTTCAACAATATTGCCGTGCCATGTTATAATAGTGTGCAGCTCTTCTGTGGATGGATGCTAAGCTATTTTGGCCTTTATTTTGTGCATATTTTTGCAGTTGTTTTTGGTTAAATTCTTATGAATTATCTCCTACATCGTTGTCAATCTGTTTACATCTGCCTTGTGTTTCAGTGGTGGGTTCTGGTGTAACGAAACTTAATGTTTCACAAAATGCACCTCCATTCCTGTTGACACATGTTAAGCAGATACTAGATTCCCGACATGACAAAAATAATCTAATTGTTAAGGTAAGTTTTTTTGTTGTACTTGTTCCCTCAGCCAAATTTTATTAAAGATATATTGAAAGATGACATTGGTTTCTGTCTAAACTTTGGTTGAAAGCTGGGTCGAAGTCAATAAAAGACGTCTGTTGGCATGATATGTACAAGTCCACAAGTGGTTAAGGTTGATCAGATAAGCCATCCAAACCTGACTTTCAAGGACTTGGTGCAGATTAAATGTGAAAATTACATAAAAAGTAATGGACTAAATATGATAAGAACTGTCAAACCTTCTTCAACATTAGAAAAATGTCCGCAACTGCCTAATGGTTGTTGGGTGGGTGGTTGTACTGACAACTGTCATTGGATTGAGTTAATTCTGTAAAATGAATATTTATAATTTTTCATAATCTGGTATCAGGAGTTTTTTGTTTGGGGAAAAAAACTAAACAAATCCTAGGTTGGGGATTGATTTCAGTGCATTTAGATCTTGCAGTGCATGGAGTTAGTGATGCAGAAGTCCAGTAATCCCAATCTGAGCTCTAGATGGGATTATATTTTTAGATTTTCATGGAAAAAGTTTTCTTTTAAAAATATGTTGAATATGGATTATAGATCAAAGCCACCAGATTAGAAAATTATACATTGTTATATAACCTCAGTCTTAAAATGGACTTTTACCATCTTAGTAGCCTGTTATCAGATAATGGATTAGGATTTTGAGCCTGAAGGCATCAAAGTTGAGGACAGTTATTGTTTTGGATAGAGGTTGAAGCTGTCTATCAGACTTTGTCTATGTTGAAAATGCTCAACACATTTACTCCACACACTCAAGGCTGTACATGCAGTTTGATTAAACATCCAGTTGGCTGGTCACAGATGTGGTTCATGAAAATAAACAGCATGTTGCTTGACTTTCTTCTTCACATAGTCTTCTGTTGATGTGGTGCATTTCAACTGCTTTAATGGTTCTTACAAGTCGCTTCAACGTGTGCATTTTTATTATGGTTTGTTTATCCTCACGTTATACTATGTTTTTTTCCAGCTACTCCCGTTAGCCTGAGGGTAGTTTCCACTTTTTGTCCTTGTGCCACAAGCCAAATCGCAACCACGGCTGACTGATCTTTAGAAGCACTTAGAGTACTGATGTGGTTTGTTGGTGCATGTTGGGAATTACAAGTGCCCATATTGAGCCAGGGTTTGAGACATTCTAATACCACATGCTTGCTCTTGCTCAAAAACATTTTTTTTACTATTAGTTACAGGAACTGGCTTCTTTTATTTTTGATGTTGTGACTGTAAGTTTTATTTTCACGTTTACCAATCCCAGGCCATTACTCTCCCTCTGCCAGACATTTAGGAGGGTCCCCATCATGCTACGAGCTTCACTTCAACAGCTTATCTTTGCGCCCCTAGCTTTAGTGAATCAGGACTCTGAATTATTTCACAATGCGCTAGGGATCAGTTAAATCAAATTTAAAAAATACAATATATATCCCAAAGAAAAATTATTGTTGTTGTAACTCATATGATCTAAGTATCTTCTAAGCATCGTTGAAGATGTTGAAGCTGTAGTCAGGAAGGATCTCCGGTAGTAGTCAGTCTAATGAATCTGAAGAAGCCTCTAACCGAAGACATGGCATGCTAACAGCTCAGTTGCTGGACAGCAGAGATGACAGTTCACAGTAACATATTACGAATGACACCATCAGTTGTTGGGAAGCACTGCTAATCCACCTCATTTGTTTTGTCAGCTTATCTTTAAATCTCTGTTTGGCCGTACGGTTAGAAAGCCGGGTAGAGAGAGTCATGGAAATGATCCTTGTCGTTATGATCTACGGAAGAGATGGTTTATACTTCCTCTCTCTCTGCTCTTTGGTAATGCTCTGCATCTATTAGGCCTCCTGTCGTGTAGCTCAGGTATTATTTGAGCTTTTGAGATATTAATCAGTTGCTCCCAGCTGTAAAAACAATACCTTGTTGCCACGGTTGCACATCTTAATGACTGTCTGAAAGTAGAAAAGGAAGAGCGAAAATCCTACCGGCTGAATGGCATCCAAAACCAGAGGGAATCTGTCCAAACATGCAACGTATCAACCAAAAGAATGATGAACAAAAGTCTATAAAAAAAAACACAAATCAGAATTATTGTAACAGCTACTCCTAACATGCTGCCACCATGATACTCTGGATCTGTGCTCCCCAAACAAAGTGAAGTTATTTATTCATCACACTCACCATTATCACAGTTTGTTTGTTTTGGGGTAATGCTATGTAAGGTTCTTCATAAATTCTGCATTTGTAAAAGCACAAATTTGCTAAACATTTCTAAAAACTAAACTTTCAGCTTTTACTACTTTCTTTTTTTCTCTGAGATAATTGAATAATCCCTTTTTCCCCCAGATTTGATCATTAAGTTGGACACATCTTAGACTAATTTTTTGCATGACTTGCAAGCTGACCTTTATCCCAACTGCTTCACATTTGCCTGCGCTTTCCTGCTAAAACATATAAATCATTGTTTTTATTATTATTATTATGATTATTATTATTTTCAACAAAATTTCCATGCAGATAAAATCAAAGAAAAATGTGGCAGCCAGACAAAGCTAAAAGCACAGAACTAGGACTCTAGGTTCCAAATATTAAACATTGATGTAATGAAATAAACTCTACCTGGAGAGCAGATGTAACTTTCACTTTGTGGCTCAAGCCTGCTCTGGGCTGCTGTTACGGCCCCTGGCCTCTTGAGGCTGTGCAGGCTCCCTTTTGTTATGCAGGTTCAGCTGTGAGAGCCCACCTTCCTGATTGGCTTCCTGCAGGCTGTAGGAAAGCAGCTACACCATTGGACCAGCAGAGGATTGTCAAGCCAATCAGACGTTGATGAGGCTGCACCCTATAAAAGGCTCCTGAATCCATTCCTCTAGTGGGGCTGCTATTTTGAAGAGGTTTTGTGAAGCTGCCTCCTCTTGTTTTGGTAGTTGCAACTGCTTTAGGCAGGTTTTAAGCTAGCTTGGTCTTTGCTTGTTCCTGTTTGTCCAGTTTAGTTACTTTGACTTTGCTCCAGTTAAGTATGAGTTAGAAGCCCGAGTTTGGGAGGCTGTGTGCTCCCCGCAGCCTCCCCTTTGTGTGTGTGTTTTTCTTTGCATTGTTTTCCTTTTGTGGTTTATTTTGAGTTTACTTTGAACTGACTTGTTTGGACTTTTGTAACTTTAATTTGCACCTGACATTCTTGAGTTTGTTAATCCCTTTTGTTTTGCATTAATTGGGTTAAATTGTATTGTTTTGTGAAACTTTATTTTGTAATAAATAATTTTTACTTTACACTGTCGCTCCGGACACATTTTATGTTACTGCCCCTGGACCCCTAGACCTTGGGGGCGTAACAACTGCTTAAAAGTTTATCAGTTTAAATTCAAAACACTGCAACTTCATTTAAGACAAATCACATAGTAAATATTTCTGTTTTCATCAGTAAACAGTTAATATCTGTCCATCCATCTTAATATCCAAATATCCACTTGTTTCTCTGGCTTTTCATGATCTTTCTATCTGTCGTTTACCTCATCCATCCATCTTTCCATGTGTTAATTTGTCCATCAAGCCTTACATGTCTTCATTAATCCATTCATCCGTCAAACCCAACCTCCATTTCCTCCTTCCTTGCCTCCTTCTTTACAGTCTGTTGTTGTTTAAGTTTATATATTTAAAGCCTAAGCCATGTAAAAATATGTACCACATCCGATTCCTGGTGAATGTCTTTACTTGCATTTTAAACGAGGGTCTCAAAGGGAATGGGAACTCTAGAAAGTTGTCTGGAAAAATATTGGACTTTGACATAAAAACAATGTACATTAATTAATTCTGTACAATGTACATTAATTCTGTCTGTAGCGTCATTTCTTGAATTTTGAATTTTATCAAAGTATTTTATGGTTCTATTGTGATAACAATAAAAATGATGCTAAAAACACTACTTATTACTACATGGCTGCATGGCACAGCATTCATAGCACCACAAACACAAATACTGCTTTTGAGAAATAATCCCATTTGAAATAGACGTCCTCAGGTTGACTCTTACTTAAGGAAGTGTGATTTATATCCCAAAATAATAATATTTTCAAACTTTATTGATGCTCTTGCTCTTGTGAAACAGTGGAGGAAATGATGAAAATAACACCTTTAATACTGTTTTTTTTTAAGCCGCATTATAATTTTGATTTATCGAGACAACAATAAATCAAAATTCTTACAATATTTCACGATGCAATCGTGTCTTCAAATAATTTTTATTCAGACCAGAACAGGTTGACGTTCCAGGTCCTTTGACCTGGTTGTACCAGTCAAGTCCACCAATCTGCTTAAAAAGAGAAGGTTTTATTCATCCTAAAGCTCCTGAATCATCGTCCTCATTGACAATCCCCCGTTCCCATTCATGAGTTGCAGACTACAGCTGAGTGGAGGACTGCACTCAGTTTGACAGCTATATTTCAGAACCACAATGGGTCAGATGTTGATGTAATCCCTCTTTCAGCAGCTGGTGAGGCCGATATCATGCTTCGAATTAGACTTCCAAAATATTCATGCATGCACACACACAGATGGGGGCAGGCACTTAAGCACAGCGAACAAGGACGTTTCTTTTTTTTTTCTTCTTCTTCCTTTTGTGTGAATGAGGAGCTGTGGATCAGTGGTTGAGTGTCTCCTCTGTGTGTCTGTGAGGTCGACAGCCCAGGGAAGATTAGGAGGAAGCACATCAAATGAATGAAAAGGATGAAAGCAGAAATGACGGAGAGGAGAAAGCTGATGGTGCAGGAACCCTGCAGCATTACACCCGCCTTAAGAGAATTATCTGTGCAGGGTCTTTGAAAGTGGACACGAACGCACACAAATGGACTCGTAATGCAGCTTGACTTAAATCCCATTAAAACTGTTCATTAATCTGAACGGCTTATTGCTGATTCATGTTTATTCATACTCTGTTTCTGTTTTCCTGCATCACTTTGCTCCTGCTTTGTGCATAACTAGTGGAAAGCTCCTCTGTATGGATTATCATCATGCATTTTCAGACAAAAGATATTGCTTTGTGCCCTCATATGTTTTAGAGAACCGTTGAAGCTGTTAATAATTAAAAGTGGGTGTGTTGGCGGACCGGCTGTGGGACCCGGCTGCAGAGAGTTTGTCATTAACTTGGGTGGTTGGCCTGAAAAGCGAGGGTGGGGTTGAGCTGTAAATGGAAGCAGTTTGATCCAGCCACGCGTCACCATAGCAGGGCCACAACACATACCCCTGCTCCCTCATGCTCACTGGTTTCCATATGAACAATTGGCACCATTCTCAACACAGAGATGACCACATTTCCTCTCTAAAGGCATGCACAAATGCACCAAAACTTTGGAAATTCTTATGGAGTCAAACTCCCCCTACCCCCTCTTCCGTTTAAGAGAAAAACTTCCATTCAGGTCTGAATGCAAACACAACTTTACAAAACAACTCAGAGCTCTCGAGGGTATCACATTTTGCCATGTTACAACCAAACTTCAGCGTATTTTATTGGGACTTTTAGGGAAGTAACACAGTTACTTCACACTAATGTATGAAGTAAAGAACATCCTATGGTTTCAACTTCATACATAAAGATTTGAAAAGTGCTCAGGCCCAATTAGACAATCAATCAATAATAATATATATCCCAATAGACCTATCAATAGATAATACATCTGATGAAATATTCAATATTCAATATATAGAATATTCCATGAACTCTGATCCAGAACAACAGAGCATTCTGGGACATGCAGACAGAGGAAAAGCTTTAGCTACTCAACCTCTCATGATGAGCTAAGCAAGGTGGGTCACATTAACCAGCTTCGTAACTCATTCGCTCTTTCGTTGCCTAGCAACAACCTGTTGAGTAACATGCGCAGCAGCAGTTTCGGGTTTCACCAACGTGCCTCTTAACTGCTTAAAAATAAACAAAACGGCATGGAGTGAAAACTGTGGATAAAACAGGAAAGGTCACATCACCAGTTTGGCAGCATTTCACATATTTAAAACAAAAAAAGTAAAAAAAAAATAAATTTTTGATATTGATCGCTGTTCAGAAACTCTCCATCCAATCTAACTGAGACACTCTTAAAGACTCCACAGCTGTTATTACAGCTTTTTGTTGATCTGTGATGCATAAAAAGACATTTTCTCATTTGATTTGAATTGAATGTCTTTGTCCTGTAATGGTTTAGTCTGAATCATGCATGTATTGTTTTGAAAATATGTTGCAGGGAAAAAAAATAAAAAATACTCCAAACTATCTCCTGAGTCTGAAATGTATATAAAGAACTGCTGATGTTAAAAGGATTAACAGTGCATTTATCATTTTAGCAGTGTGGATGATGCTAGTTTGTGTATATGGTTGTCAGCCTTGAGTAAACCATCTTTATTTCAAACCGGCACTTTTAACACTTTCGCCAGTTGGTTGATTCACAAATACACAAATGGTTCATGAAACAAAGATGGAGAAAGGCTTTCTACCTTCACAGCTTGAATGAATTTTGAAAGTTAAGCAAACTGGACCTTAGTCATCCTTTCTGACTGCATTTCAATTCGGTTTTATCACCCTATAGTAAAGAAATACATAGAAAATATGTCACTGTTGAAGTTCATCTGCTGGATAATGTATAAATTTTCTTTTTTCTAGAAAACAGTGTAAAGGGATAACAGGCAAACATTTTGGCATGTTTTGTTTAGCGGATGTTGCTGATGGATTTATGAAACCCATACCATGTTATTTCTCCTTATGCGCTCCATATTCTTGTTTTTTTTTTTTTTTTTCAACATGAGGTAAATGTTTTCTCAGACACGACCCTGATTGGTCTCATTTGATCATAATTTAGATGAGGACCCTCTTCGTCTGTGTTTACATGTGGCACACGTGCAGAAAAACTGCGTCTCGAGCCCTGCGGGCCACGGAGGATGTTGGCTAACCGGACCCATCTGCCGCGCTTGCCAAGCGTAAACGTCGCTAATCAGAACCTTGCAGACTTACGGTCAGAACAAATCTCCCTGTTTCAGTTTCAAAGTGGGCTGAACAAGTTTTAAACAAACAACCAGCCCAGTTTTGCGCTGCTCTCGCTCCCTGAGGGGAAGAGCTAGTGATCCGATCTCAACCCGGCCGAGCTGCGTTTCAAATGCTGAAGGCTCAGAGCGGCTCAGACAGTCAGAAACACACAAAAAAATGAAAACGAACACAGAGGGCGCGAGGGTAAAACGTAGCGAAAGCATGCTGAATTCAGTCATCAATCTTATGTGAAGTTACCAAATGAGTTTACATGCCTCACTACAAAATGTCAAGTACGGTTGTGACTCAAACGGTGAAGATAGAGTTAAAATTACACGCCGGGATCCAGATACTCGGCCAAAAGCGGAATACATCGGGCTTGTCGATGCCATTAGCAGCTGATAAGTGCACACACTCGTATACAAACATGAGCAGCGTTGCCGTTAGGCTACAATGCATGGGCTCAGTCAAGCGGGAGTGACCTCTTTTAATGCAGCAGCTCTGCTCGGTTCCCTCTCCTGCATCAAATTGTGGCTCCCATTGTGTGATGTGTATAAAAGAAGGGTTAATCCGCCTCCCGGTCTGGTATATGTGTGTGTACAATGTGAGTGATCTTTGTCGACCTTGTTTATGCCAAGTTTCTTTCAGACTTAACTTCTCTTGATGGTGTGAGAATTATTTATGTGTTTCCGTCTGGGAGTCGGCATTAAACTCAACATTACACCCGTAGGTGTAATAAGCAGTTGAACCAAAGACATTAAAATGCCATGGTCTAATAAGTTGGCTGTGCTTTTCCGGGCTGTCTTATCATATTAAATCCAATTCTATTATGTAATTTGTTAAATCTGACTTTTCATTTAAAAACATGGCCATTTAAAGCCCTTTCACCTCCTTATCCACTAATCAAATGCCTTTTTCTTTTACAGATGCAAGTTCTGAAAGAGTTATTGTTACTGGATCTGATTTATTTTGGACATTTTTATCTAAGATCATTTGAGGGAAAATCCAGTTTTCTGCCATGTTTTTAGCTGATATTTTTCTTCGCACTTTGGGTGTTGGGTGCGACGCACAAAGCTGTCAACAGAGGTGTCAAACAAGTGACAAGTTTTCTGAGCAAGCAACAAAAACAGATGGTTTAGGGAATAGAGACCCGACTGAAGAGAGAAATGAGACAGAGTGCAGAATGTTTATCCACTTTTCACAGGGATACATATCACTTGAGTCTTCTTACAATTTATTCTAGTTGTTTTTTTGTTGTTTTTTTTTTCATGGTGGAATGGAAACATTTGACTTGAATAATTGAATTGATTAAATGTTAGTAAGTAGAACCTCGACCACACCCTTTTTGTACCAGTTCAACAATTCCTGTATAATTCGGGCTGAATATTTGACCACCTTTCTTGTCGTAATTGATTGATCTTCATTAGTCCTGCTTGCTTCTTTCCATAGACCCGACTTTTAAGAATTGCCCACATGTTTTCTACTGGATTCACATCTGTACCTTTCTGCTTTATCCATTCAAAAACTAGTTTTGTTTGAGAGCCAGTGGTGTCTAAATTTAAACCATCCAGCTGTTGGTTAGATGCAAAGTTGAAGGTACTGAACGTAGACATCTTTTTTTCATTACTTCACCCATTCTGTTATGAGATCAATACTAGTGTCAAAAGATCCTTTAGTTTCAGATTCCCTCTTAAAGTTTTACTTCAATTTTTTATTGTAGTTTCTCAATTCTGTCGTAAAATAGGTTTTGCTTTGATTTGCTCGCAAATGCAATTTTTTTTTGCACTTCACACAAATTGAATATCATATCATGTAAATATGTCAAAGTATTTTGCAGGCACCTTTAAACTTTATCTAAATTATGTCCTTGATTTTAACAAAATGATTCAACGAATAAAATGCCGAAAGATCAGAAGTAACGGTATTGGTATCGGTGATGCTGTCCCTGTATTTACTTAGTATTGATTTGATGCTGTAATAAGCAGCTAGTTCATTAGTTCATACACTTCATGATTGGAGGTAAAAATTCTCCCTGCGAGGTTGTTGTGTCAGTAATTACCTAAACTTGGTTGTTTTGCTGTCGTGTTTGAAGTCACTGTTGCATCAGAGTTGAATTCATGTCACATTTTGACAGTAGCAGGGCAGCTTTGATCACATGAGCTGCGATGCCAGAGAGGTTTTATTCTTCATCATTTATTGCATGAAGAACCCTTTATTAACCAGGCCGGATTTGCTGAGCATGTCTGACTGCCTCGTTCACTCAGCAACAAACATTTCTAACCATCAGTTATGGGCCACCGAGCAGCTATTTTTGGAGGCACTTTATGTTAATTTGCCAAAGATACCTTTGCAGCAGAGCTTGAGCTTTGAGTGAGTCATTCTCTTCTCTCTCATAAACTTTTCCCAATGTGTGACTCCTGCACTTATCATTTGCAAAAAAGAAAAACATTTTTTTCCTCTCTCTTTTTTTTTTTTTTGACAGCAAACATCCCTTAAAAAACCCATCAGCTGTCAAACCAGCTGCGTAACGATGCTGAAGTCAGCTGAGCCTTGTTGTAGTCATCTACCACCTCTACGGCATCGACTGGCTTGTCAGTTTGACCTCTGACAGTTTGTCACATCCAGCATCGACTTTCAGAGGCTCAAACACCAAATAAACCACAACAGTGTGTGTAAACCTGAAGGGTCATTGCGCTAACTGTATTAAAAATACACCTGAACGGGGAATAATTGGCACTTTGACATGGAGGTTTCTTCTAGAGGTCATGTTTAATTAAAGGCATGTTTACACCTAACTGCCTCTGTCATTCATCATTAATTGGAACTGACTGTTGTTGTTTATTGGTCTGCACAACGCGCCGGCAGGCTCGGTAACAGACACTGTTACTCAACCCAGGCACTCGGGTGTCTTTGCTCTAAGTTACAGTGCATCCAGAAAGTATTCACAGTATTCACCTTTTCCATAATTTGTTATGTTACAGCCTTATTCCACATTGCATTCACTTATTCTCTTTCCTCGACATTCTCTGCACATTTCTGACAGTGTGGAAAAAAGTTTTTGAGATGTTTGTAAATTTCTGAAAAGTAGTAAACCAAGAAATCACATGTATTAGTTTTGTGTTTACTAGTTTTGCAATGTGTTGAGTTTGTGCGATAATGACATGAGAACGCGGTTGTTTTTATGCAGCATTGTGCTACACATCTTTTGCAGCCCCCTTTCCTTTTTGGTTGGAAGATGTTTCATTAACTAAGTGAACATTACTAAATAACAGGCTCTGAAAACTGTTTTGGATTTCTAGCCTGAAGCAAATGTGATGTAAAAATGCAAATGACCTTTTCCTCACTGTTGAAACGGGGTTAATTGCACTGTGTTGAAAGTTTGGATTAGCTCAGGGCAGGCTCCATTAGGATCAGTCAGCACTTTAAAAATATTTAGCTTTTTCTCTTAGATTGAGAATGCATATGAGGGGTGAAATGTATTCAGAAATTCGCATTTTTTCATGTGATTCATTAACAGTAATTTGCTTGCTCCTTGTTTTCTTTTATTTACTGCGATTGACGTCTGCCGCAGTGTTTGGTTGCTCATGTGGAAACTGCAGCAGCAGTCAGTGAGAATGTCGAGTCTGTGGAAAAAAAAAAAAAAAACCTGATTGAGGCGCTGATTCCAGGGAGAGGTGTTTGTTGGAGACCTGGCATCACTGTGAAAGCAACTGTCAGGATTAAACCACAAACTGCAATGTTTCTGCTGCTGCCGCTTGAGCAGAATGTAAAGGTGAAGTCGGGGTCTCACTGAGACTTGTTTCCTTCGCCTGTGTTTTTGGTATTTGTTGGGAAGAGCTCCCACAGGATGCAGTAGCAGTGGTTGGATGCTCTTAGACTCACACTCATGCCTTCACCACAGTTAAATTAGTTGTAGGCCAAGCTTGTGTCCTCAGAGACGAGGCAGTGCGTGCGCTCGTGAAGCGTGTCCTCCACCTCTCTTCCATTGCTTGGTTATAAAGACACAAGAGGGAGGAATAACTAGGTGACTCATAGCAACTCACAGCTGACTTATGTAACAGATTTTATTTGGATTTCACATAAATCAGCCAAAGCTTTTGTACATGGAGGACACGGATGACACGGTTTAATCCAAAGCTGTTGATCTTTCTTCACCCGTAGGGTGTTTTCACACCTCATAGTCCAGTAGATTTGCTTCGATTGGGAACCAAAATTACAACATTTGCTCAGCTGGTGCTGTTTGCTTTCACACTGCATTGTGTCAAAGAATCTGAGCCCCTTGAAAAACCTGTTCACCCCTTGCTTGTGGTGGCGCTGCACCAAGAACCACTAAAAGAAACGACACAAAAACCTCAGAAGAAGACACCAAGCGCAACTTCCTTTTTCACAAAAAAGTAAACAAAATGGACAAGTGTCAGATTTTAGTAGTTGTAGGATTTATTTTTAGTCTTTGGTAAAACACCACAAGCTATTTATCCCTCTACTGCTAGACACGAGGGTTAGTTTTGGTTGTATTTTACCCAGAATGTCCTGCATTGTTGTCCCCTTCCTCTGCGGTTCACTTGCGTCCACATACGCATTTGGGACGTGGTAGAGTTCACTAGTTCAACCAAACTAAAGCCTAGGTTTCAGGCTGACCAGAGTTCAACGTTGCATTCACCGCTCCTCAAGTGAACCAGACTTTCCAGACAAACAAACTGGAGTTCAATTAAAGCGTAATAAACCGGACTGGTAGTAGGTGCCTTGGTTTTGGATGAGGATTTGATTTGGGTACGTTAAGAAAAAGATACAAACCTGAATGCCAAACACTATAATTCTTTGTACTTCTTAAAACATAAAATGCCTCTTACAGAATGAGTAACAACCTACCCTTACTGAGGGGGCCATAAGTTAACACGGATTTTAACTACACCCTTTGTAGTTAAAACCAAAGGGTGCATTTCAGATTTTACTACTGGTATGTCAAAAATTGACAGGTTGTTATAAAAAGACAAAGAAATATTAATAATGAGCCATGGTGATAATTAATCTCAGGGTTTCTACTCAGTCTGGAAAAGTGGATGTTATTGTTTTCTTGTGTGGGTAAATATGGACAAAAATACAGAATGGAGAAATCTTATTTTCCAGACTTTTTTGATTCCTTCAGTTTTGTAATTCTGGTAATGTTTAACTTCTATTAATTTGGCATACTTTATCTTTGATTTGCCAAAATACACCATGATTTTACATTTTATCCACAAGGACTTACTGAATAAATGGGGGGTATGAATTTGGGCCATGGAGGGGCTGTTTTAAGTTGCTTTTGCTTTTTGAAGTGGGTCTAAAATTCAAAACAGTACCAGTACCAGAATCCACAATTACGTCCAATTAAGTCTTGAATTTTTTTGTGAAAAAAAAAAAAAAAAAAATTAGGAACATTTTAATTTGGACTTAACTCGCTGCAAGTGAAAAAGCAATTCAGAATCAAATAAATAAAACTGATTTAAAAATATAAAATGAAAAGGCTGGAAAATGCTAAGCTCAGTCTCACTAGGTGGTGCCTGTTGGTAACTAAATGGCATTTATTTACTGGTGTTGACCTTGCAAACCATTGATGAGAAGCTCAAATTAAAAGCTGATAACTTCTGACATCAGAGAGAGAATAAATACACAAATTACTTGCCATACCCATCTTACTGCATGATCAGGCTTTCCTCCACTTCTTCACTGTTGCTCAATCACCAGAAAACCTGAATCCCCTGTACAGAAGTGGACATTCCACCTGTGTGCTATTATTACCAGTCTTTGATGCATCACTTTGGTGTGGAGTGCTTTAAATTTAAGCTTAAATGAGTGTTGCGTTGAACCTGTGAGTGATGCTTTTCCTGCCACGGTTTGGTATAAGTACATGTACATCCACATTCCTCCTCCCCATCGCTTTACACTCCCTTTATCTTCGAGAAGACCCTACAAACAAAACAAAAAGGAAATGCTGTACACAGAGGGTTCTGGTTATGACATTGCCTGTTTTCTTGTGCTTTATTTTGCATATTCGAACTTGGAATATTTGTCATTTTAGGTTGTTTTTGTGGGTATAGTGTGTGCAACCAAGCCAGGTGTAGGCATAAGTACTAAAAAGGTGTTACTTTGTTTTTAAGCATTCTGAAGAAAGGTTGCTCCAGTTCAAGAAGTCCTCTTGGCAGCTCAGAGACATGTAAGGCACCTTGGTGGATGGATAGAATACAAATGAAGCGAATATTCACCTAAGATGTTGAAGGAAGGAGTAGAGGGAGTTTTTTCTTTCTTTCTCCATCCCACCAAGTCGCCCATCTGTCCATGATGATACCATATGTCCTGAGTCCACAAGATGTTTTCTTTTTAATGGACACACTGTCTTTAAGAGTTTGTTTAATGAACTCTTTTTTTTTTTTTTATATTATCCGGTTCCATTATCTCCGATTCAACAATCAGCAGCAGCATTAAAATCTCATGGCTAAAATTGTATATATTTCTGTCATAACCCTGAACCAGCGAGGCATACCGTGTCCCGTGGTTTCTGCAGATGGGTTGTTGGCAACGGATCCTGTGGGCAGTGAGGATTGAGGGATAGGACTTCTGAGGGTTTCTGCAGGATGTGCAGAATGCCATTAATGTCTGATCGGATTGATATAGAAAAGCGTTTCAGAGTCTGAATTTTTGCCATGTTTCTTGAGTAGAACATATCTGAATGGTTTCCTAGCCATTCACTTCATGGTAACCCTAGAAGGTTGAGTAGAAGGCAGTACATTAAGAAGGGAAGTTACTTTCTTTTCGGACGGGATGTTGAGACAGATCTGGATTTTCATGGTGCTCAGTTGAATTCTCCTGCTGGAGGAACCAGGCAGGTGTTTTAGATACTCATCGTTAGATGAATGTCACATGTTAGAACATTACAGTGTTTAGACCAGAGGGTGGATACTTGTACTTATAACAACCCTGAACAGGAGTATCTAGCTTATTTACTTTGGATCAACATTATTAGATTCTTTTTCTTCTTTTGCTCTTCCCTTTGGTTTCTTATTTTGTTTTCCTTTTAATTCATGTGAAGCATTTTGAATTGCCTTGTTGCTGAAAATGTGCTACATAAATAAAATTACCTTACCTTACAGTCAGAAGTTGAAATTGTTATTCCAGTTGGAAAAATTTGGCGTTATGAACCTGAAGTTTTATCACAATATTTAGCTGTACTATTCCAATAATAAAAGTGACAGTAAGAATTATTTATGACTGCTTTTTTACTTAACCGTAACCCTGTGACTGCATGGCACAACAATCATAAATGTTCTTTTTTGTCAAATAAAAAAGTGACAACATTTCAAATGCATTAACACCCTGATTGAACAAGCAATGGAGAAAATTGTAAAAAATAAGAATTCAGACAGTTTTGATGACTTTTTTGCCATCATTAATTGGAGTTTATAGAGACAATAATAAATCAAAATTATCATTAAAAACTTATTGCAATAAGTAATATACATAAATGCTCAGTTAGAAAGTTCACCAAGCATTCCAGTATAGATACGTCACTCAAATATTTGAGTCTTGACTTGGACTTGAGATCAAAGAGTTGAGATCAAATGACTGGTGAACGTCTCTGGTACATACTAATAAAATCTGTCTTATTTTGCGGGTCTAGACACATTTTATTTTGTAGCACCGGGAGCAAAAGTGGCTCTTGGAATTTAAATATTGAGGTAGATGTTTGAAAACCGGACACAGATGGGAGATCCAGCTGTACAAATATCCCAAACGAACATGAAAACTGACTGAACCACTTTTTGACCTCTGTCCTGTGGAAACATGGACTCTACTTAAAAGCTGTACTCGTAAACCAACCAACTGAAGTTTTTTTGGTGCAGTAATTAGTTTTGCCTCACATGGAATTTGCTTCTCAGTACCAGAAATGCGAGTCTGTTGGCTGGACCTCAGTGTTCTGCTCTTTTCACTGTTTGTCACTGCAGGACTGGTTACGTTGGCAGTGAGGGATGTGTTTCTTGATCGTAATTTGTTTCGAAACCTGCCACTCATCCAAGACCTTGCTAAACCTTGCCAGTGTCACCTCCTCATCCTTGTTGCCAAGACGCTCCTGTGTTGCTTTTCCCGTGACAATGGAGTCACATTACTGATGTGAGCGGACAATAGGGCAGCATCTGCTTCCCTTTCCCACACCCCTCAGATATCTTGGCTTCCTGCTGTCAGTCTTTCTTAGCGCCGTCGCGTTGTGATGTTGCTGCTGGTCGGTCATGCTACTTGCGGCAGGGTCAGCGGGGTTCCTTCGCACAACACTGTGGTGATCTGTGGCGTCTTACTGGCTGCCTGAAGAGAATTGTGTTCCTGATTTGTTCTGTTCCAGGTTGATTTTTTTTTTTTTTTTCATGGATTCCCAGAACAAAATGTCAAAAATAAGGTTTTTATTCTGCCTTCATTCCTTATGTGGTTGTTGTGTATTACTAAAAGAACTGAACATATTTTAAATATTGTCTTCTCTCTTCTCTTTAGGTGCGGTGTGTGGTGTAAATAGGACAGAACTCAGAAGATAAAGTTGGCAGTTTCACCGCTGACTACTCACTGGAACGGTGAGTTCAAACCTGTCATATTTCAAACATTTACTCCAAGACATCATGACATGAAATGTCTGGATGGATAGATTCCTGGCTGCATGTACCAACCACAACGCTGACTCCAGTTCAGTTCATACGGACAGAATGGAAGGCAAATTTGTCCCTTAAAGCATTTAACCTTGTCTTTTTTTATCTGTTAAGGGACTTCATTTCCAAGAAGCTGTAATTTATATACGCTGCTTTGCAAAAGTATTCATACACTTTGAACATTTTCTTATTTTTGCACATTGCAACAAAACATCTGTGTATTTCTAGCGGGCTGTTTTTGGCCTTCAGGCCTTGAGTTTGACACTTGTGTTGTGGAGCCTCCTTTGGTGGTTAGCCTGTATCAACTTATACATCAATATAGAGATGTTTTTGTCTGTCATTCATAGCAAAATAACACAAATTCAGTCAGGTTGGGTGGAGAGTGTCTGTCAACACTCAAGTCATTCAAATCACAGATTCTCAATTGGTTTTAGGACTGGACTTTGACTTGGCCATTTCAGCACATAAATATGTTTTTTATCCTGCAGGAAATGGGAAGTTATAGGTTTGTGTCATCCTCTTTCCATTTTAGGATGATGGACTGATTGGAGCTTTTTCAAACATTCAAAGCTTAGATGTTTCTCTTGAACCTAACCCTGATTTGAAACCAAGTGTCTAGGCTTGTCACAATAACAAAATCTGGTGGTTGATGAATTATCACTGTAACTGTTGAGATAAATGACAGTAATGTGTCGTTTTGAGATCATTTTCAAGTAACATATTGATTATGGACTAAAAATGCAAGTTCATTCATCCAATAAATTGGTCAAAGACCAATAAACTTAAATCTTGTAAAAGAAAACAAAAAACGGTTAGCATTGGAACTGGAAGACATTTTTAATATCCAAAATAAAACAACCAAAAACAATAAATAAAACGGAAATAAAAACATTTTATTTGAAACGGCAAACAAAATGGATTATGTTGTACCTGTAAACAGAATTACCCTTAAAAAGAATATTAAAACGGAAATTGTCAGGCCTGTTTTAAGTTATTTTGCAGTCAATTGCTTAATGCTATTTCGTAAAGATGCACTACACTGTATCTACACTACATAAAATCTTAATTAAATATATCAATCAATCAATCAATCAATCAATCAATCAATCAATCAATCCTCTTTATTTAGACATAATTATGATCCATAAACAGACAAAACAAGAACAATAAAAAGAAGAAAAATAAATAATGAAATAATCAACCACTGACATAAACTAATCCGCCAGTGATTCCACAAACTGGAGAAGAACCTCACTGAGCTTTGAACAGGATTGGTCAGAGTCTATACTTTAAAGTTTGTGGTTTTATTGTGAAAAAAAATTGTGAAAAAGTCCAAAGGGGGTGAATGAACACTTTTAAAACCAACATCTCATCTCCTCTCTGTGTTTAGTCTTGCAGTGGACTTAATGGATGCATTTTTCGCTCCATTTTTTCCATGCATTGTGTTTCTGAGTGGAACAACTCGTCTCACAGCGTCTCCCACCGGTGTGGCTATTTTTAGGGGCGGCTCAACTATCAAGGGATGCTGCCGTTTCCCTCCATCCCCGTTTGTCTATTTTCCCCCCAACTCTTCCATGTGCCAATGTGTCAAAACATTTGCTAGTTTGTGTCGGAGTGTTTAAAGTGGAGGAGGGATGGAAATAAATGTGTGCACAGCATAAAAAACTGACCACATGTCACTTTGCGGTGCGGTTGCCAAATCAAACTCAAACTGCTTGGGTCATGGAAAAAGCAAAAACAACACACAAAAAAAAAATGTTGTTGAGAAGTTTTAAAAGTCTGAGGGAGTAAATCTGAGGATGCTGTTTGCTGCTATTCTCCAACAATCCAGAAGAAAAACAAACACTAGCAGGGTAAGAAAACCTCTGAATTTTGGATAGATTTATATCTTCTGCTTGGTTTTAATCACAATAACTTGGCTTCTGGTTCCCCCTCCTGCTGTTTAGAACTCATCTCAGCCTGGGTCCAGAATTTTATTGTCGGATCTTTGAATCACTTTACATGCTCGTCTTGGGACTTTGTGCTCCATCATGGATTAAAATAAGCAGATCATCACCAAACTGTGCATGGGTTTTGGATTAATCTGCTTTTTGACTGCTTTGATCCCAGTCCTTTATCCGTGGCGGTGTTTGTTGGGCAGAACTGTGACTAAGCCTCCTTCCTTGAACTAGAAACCACCCCACACATGGGTTGTATCAGGATGCTTCACTGTCAACACAACTAAGACCTGATGGTAGCTTTTCTTTGTTGGACAAATGATTTTCCAGATGTCACAAACAATCTGAAGGCGGATTCATCTGAGAAAAAAAAAAAAAAATTGCACCAAACTGTCCATCCTTGTTCTTTCTGCTGAGTTGCAGTCTGTTCTTAATGTTTATCTTGGACAGATGTTGCTTCATTTTCATTGTTGCCCATATTTTCAAAAGGCCGTTGTTTAAACATCTTCAGCTCACTTTTGAAGAAGATGCTTCTTGCTCATATTTAGGCAAGTCAAGTTTATTTGTTTAGCAAAAGACTGAAATGTCTTTTTGCCAAAATCCCCCAAAACATTACATTGCAGTGGAAAAATACATTAAAGTTATGGGAAGTTGGAAAACAACCTAAAATTAAAGATTTTCAGTTATTTCTTAAAGGAAATGACTTACTTTAAATGAAGTCAGTGTTTCAGCAGTTTTGCAGTTTTCCGGAAGTTTGTTCCTGAATAGAGGAGCATAAAAACTTCTCCATGTTTGTTTCTGGTTTTAGGGATGCAAAGTAAGCTAGAACCAGAAGACCTGGATGGTCTGGAGGGTCGAGCCATTCAGTGACATATAAACTAACAAAAGTATTTTAAAGTCTTTTCTCTGAGCGACCGGGTAGAACTGCGGTGATGTGTTCTGTCTTCCTGGTTTTTGTAGAGAAGTTGTCTTACAATTGAATGATTTTAGGTTTGGTTCCAGCTTTGTCCTGTCACATGTTGATGTGTCCCTGGGTAGTGCACTTAACCCATGCCAAAGTGTAAATGTGGCTCTAGTGCAGAATGCTTTGAGTGGTCCGTGTCACTGGGAAAGCGCTTTATAAGTTCAGTCCATTTATCATTTCATCTACCCCGTTTTATAGAAAACATTTTACTATGCTGATTACGTTCTTCTATTTTTAGCCACTGAAGATCTTTGCAAAAACAAATTATGCACATCAACTCTCGTTGCACAGTAGTGATGAATTTTCACCAGGAAAACTGAAGCGTCAAAAAGATTTAAAGCGTTTCTGTTAAAATATTTGTCCGTGCCCGTACAAAGCTACCAGATGAGGAGGGTTTGATGTCATAAAAGCTGCAGCCAAGTTGTATTTTGGAACATTACTGGTGCCTTGTTTGGGATTTGATTCATGCTAGAGACTACACAGTGAGCTCTTGGCCTCCAGGCTTATCATTGTGTTGACGCTTGAGGACAATAAAGCTAAATTTTTCTTTGGTTTAATAAAGTAGTCCCTGTTTGCATTGAGAGCCAGCAGTGACTCAGATGGAACAGCTGGTCTTATTGACACAAGGAGACATTTATTGTCCTCCTGGTGTGACTCCTAAACAGTCCTGCTGGGTAGTGTGGGCAGTGAACTGTCAGGTAGAGCAGGACCGCCTTGAGAAGACCCCGATGAGTGCGACTCGCACCCGGGGGCGCTGTTATTTCTCCCTGAGGAAAGGTGGAAAAAAAGACATTGTCATCTGCTCTGCCTGAAAAAAACCCAGCTTCGCTTAGACCACAACTATAACTCCTCTTTTAACACAAACTGGTAGCATGCATACACATTTGCTCGCTCTCCAGTGCTAATTAAAAGGAGGAAGAAAAAAAAAGAACACATTTGCGTGCATGCAGACACTCAAATCCCAGCTGCTGTTATTTTTAAACAATGCCAGCGCCCTGTTCTGTGTGGGTTTTTATGGCAGCAAAGTTCCTGCTGCTGCTGTTGAGGAGTACTCATGCCCTCCAGCCTGCACCTCTCCTCCATTATCCTAATGAATATTTAGTGCACTGTTGGCAGGATGGCCACAACTCATCCTGCTAAAATACAACGAGCCGCTGCGAGGTTAGAAAGATGAGCGTTTGACAGGCGCTAACGCCGCGGCGGTGTATTTTTATGGACAATTCAGTCAGCCGGGGGTGTGCAGAGTGACCGAATCACAGGATAGAAAAAGAAACGCTGGACATATTTCACAGTTTGCTGTCATAAATACACAGAGCACCAAAAATCAAATCAGGCAATGAAAAACTAAGAGTCCTAGAATAGCTTTTAGCAGGGCAGACTACCACTTAATGCACACTATTTAATATCTTCTACTCTCTTTTTCATAAAAGCATGACTTCCTTTAAGAACAGAATTAAGTGAACTTTGTCTTGACTTCCTATGGTTCTAGCAGTTTCTGCTGTTGACTCTCTAAGATTATTGTCATTCATCCTAACCGTTTCTATGGCGATACCTCTGAGATCTCCTCATTCTTTGGGCTGGGTATCTCTGCTTTGTGGCTTTCAATATACGCACCTCGATGCACTACCAGTGAGCGGAGAATTTAAAGGTACATTCAATTCTGTTACATACAATAAAATAGGTTAAGAGAATGGTTTACAGCTGAATAAAGCTTTTTATTTAATTAAAATAATCACTTTGTGAAACAACATGAGGCAATAACTCGGTGAGAAGAGAAGCTTTCTCACAATCACAGGTTGTGGTTTGATCCCAGCATCCTCCTATCATTCTGCCGTCCCCCTGGGCAATATACTAAATCCCAACTGACCTACCTTTCTGCACATTGATGTATGAAAACATGTTTGTGAGTTCAATGTTTTTTGATCTTTTCTAAAACCATTACACATTTTCTACAATGTCTGTCCAACCCTAACATCCTGTGTAATGTTTAGTTTGATATGCTTGATTAAGGTACAATTTTCATTTTTCCTTATTTGCATAATCTCCCATGGATCTGATTCTTTAGACAACTCATTGCAACATATTAGATGTCCGAAAAGAAACAAAAACTCTAAAAAAAATACCCAAGATTTATGAGGGATTGGTCCAATTTCTTGTTTTAGCCTGGGAAACATTTGTAACAAGAGTGAGTGATATCTAATGAAGCAGTGGCTTCTTTTAGGAGTATCCTTTGTCACTGTTAAATACCCTAACTGCTTCTTGAGTTCAGTGCCAGGAGATGTAGGCATTGGGCGTGGGTGCAAGGGTACCTCTGGGAAATGGGATTCGGGCCTAAGTGACTTGTCTCTCAGCATTTTTACAAAGGTCACGACTGTTGGGTGAAGTTCAGATTTGGAAGCTAGAGGGAACAATGTCTTCTTTGTTCTTTCTTTCAAGTCTCTTGAATTTGGTTGCAGATGTTTAAACCTTGAATGACTTCCTATTTGGCTGACTATCCCTTCTAGTATCCATGGTTCTACCCACTTTCTTTGGTGAGGACAAACCTTAAAGTTTTGCCTAACATGTAAACATTGAAAAAGCCTAAAGGTCTAAAACTTTTGCAAACCCAGAAAGTGTAGGTTTTAGAAATATTTTGGAGAAGAGAACTTATTTAGGAGAAATGCAAAAGAATTTGCACTGGCAATCTTCATCTGGACTTTTAGGGACTGTGATAACAACTACATGGCACCTTTAGGTGTCAACATTTTTTTTGCAGGTGTTTAAGTATGGGACTTGTGCAGCCATACGACCCTTACTAATATATATACGTGTTTTTCTTCTTGGTGCTGCAAGAACGCTGCATGAGAAGATTTAATCGCCTTGCCAAAAGTAACTAGGCTGGCCATATTTCATCACTGTCATGTCCTTGGAGATTTTCTGTACATCTGAGAAGTGCAGCAGTAAAAATGGGACCTGCTAGAAGACTGACCTTTGGTGCAGCAGCTGGGAACCATATTTCAGGATGGCGTGTTGTTGAGCAGACGTCATAGAAAGACCTTGACGCTGCATTTTTTTGGAAGGGTTTGCTTTGCTGCAGGGTGAGTCAGACTCATCACCTTGTTGGTGTACAGTAAATGCAAAATGACGCTAAATCTGGTCTGGTAGGATTCCTGCTTTTCTTACTTTCTTACTGTACGTAAGCAAATCTATTACTAGAATGGTCAGTTTTTAATAGAGATATTAATCAACTTTAAAAGACTTCAGAAAGGATATTTATCTATTTGAGCTCTAACTGATCAAATAAGTACCTCTATTTGGCCAAACTAGATCAGACAGACACTGAGAGATTTTAAATTGACCTTTTGCTCCAGCGACTCTCACTATGAAAGTACTTAGTTTAGTAATTGGCTCACTTAACTGAGCATTTTTAAGGATTTGCTCCCTTAAACTATTTGACTTGAAAAAGCTGCTATCTTTTTTCTTCAGGAAACCTATTTGATTGAAGCAGCTATAAAAATCCTGTTTTATTTTAAAGGTTGCTTTTGAAGATGAAACCGCTTTTATCGTGATCTTTTCTTGAAACGTGACACAGAGGATGATTGTTGGATTTAATGGGGTAGGAATTCAGTGAAAAAAAATGTTTATGCCAGAACTGGTTAAAGAACTACATGGATGGATCGAAAATGTAATTCTAAGGCTGTGTAAAAGGAAATGCAGAACAGAGTGTGTTTTATAGCAAAAAGCAGCCGTTTGCCATGGGACGCTTTATCCCCCCTATGAGTCAGTTTACACCCACCTGGGGTATGCTTCAGACCTGCTTTGAGAACAGATGATTTAAAGATACTACTAAGGAAACCTGGTTAAGTATATGACTCCAATAAATGATATCAGCCAGCAGGAAATTGCGAAGTAGGTTAATTTTTTTTGTTGAGGGATTTTTTGAGTTCTGCTTCATGAGAGTTCATTGGACCAAATAGGGATCAGAACCACAACTACTTTAAATAGGTTTCTATATCAAATTTTCAGAATTAGTGTGTAAATGAATTTGAATGTACTTTGGACTTCAGCATTTTTTATGGTTGCTATTCATGGTTATTATCCGACAAGCACATTGACTTAGGTCAATTTAAAATCTCTCACTTAGTGTCTGTCTGATCTAGTTTGGCCAAATAGAGGTACTTATTTGATCATTTAGAGCTCAAATAGATAAATATCCTTTCTGAAGTCTTTTAAAGTTGATTAATATCTCTATTAAAAACTGACCATTCTAGGAAAAGATTTGCTTACGTACAGTAAGAAAGTAAGAAAAGCAGGAATCCTACCAGACCAGATTTAGCGTCATTTTGCATTTACTGTACACCAACAAGGTGATGAGTCTGACTCACCCTGCAGCAAAGCAAACCCTTTTTATGCCACAGAAACTCATAACATCTTTTCTACAAAAAAATCTAACTAATTGGTTCATATAATTAAACTATGACCTGTTTACTTTGTTAAACAGAAAACCAAAAAATAATTTTGCTAACATTTCTTTAAGCTTTATTTGAAAAAGATGTCGGATTTTGTGGTATTTTCAACTTTACAATGTTTGGATACCAGTGGTGAAGAGGAGGAAGTTTTAACAGGAAGCTACTTGGCAGGGCATTGGTTAGAAATGGGGTTTCAACTGGGTGACCTGACTCTGAAGCTTCACTTTTGGCTCAAGAATACATTGCATTTGTTGAATGCAATGTGAAGGGTCTCATAAAAAATTATATTTACAATCTAAAAAGTGAAAGTATTGAAACACATTCTGCTTTACATAAAAGATCTTACAAGGAGCTCCTAGAGCTGATTGTAGAAGAAAAAAAGTTACACAATCTCCTAAATGAAATGATTTGCAGCACAAAACACCAGCGGCACAATATGGCAATGATTCTGTAGAGAACTTTGAACATCAGGAATGGCGACAAGTTATTGGGGTCCTTTTAACCTACATGTATTTTCACAATGAGAAGTTTCTCAGGACTTTGTGCTAATTATCCTGACCAGAGCATTTTATACGGTAGGTGCCAGCTGATTTATTTGAGGAAGAGGAAAGATCTTTTTGAATTCAGCCCAAAGATTTTGCTTGAGGACATTAGGACATTCTCTTTGAGTGCATCATGGTCTGTGTTAAAATGAATCCCCTTTTACTTATTCATGAATAATTGCAGCTCTCTGTTTTGGCTCTCCTCTCATCAGATGCTCTAACGGCATATGCTCCCTGTGATCTTAATGAACGCAGCGATTCAAAATATGACACAGTGATTAACATATATTTCTATGAGTGGAATCCACATGGAGAGCACTTGCATTCTTTCACACTTTGCACCCACACCGCGTCGATCTGTTTCTCACTTTCTCCGTGTATTTTCATCTTCAGCAAGCTGTCATTCTTGCGGACGGGCATGTGCTTGCACGCCGTCCTCGGCTGCGACCAGACGGGAGATGGAGGGGTCCCGTATCAAAGCCCCTGTTTGTTTTGGAAAGCCGCGAGTGGGAGCGGTGACCAGATGCAAAAACAACGTGATCATTGAGGCAGGTCTGAAACGGCAGCTGCTGCTGCTGATAGTGCACTCCCGACCCTGCAGAGCTGGTCTGCTTTGTGTTTCGGTGACATGTGTTTTCCACTGTATGTACTGCAGTTAGGACTTTGTACAGTGATTGAGCTTCTTGTTTTCACAATGGAAGGGGTTCTTTACTCAAACATCAGCTCTGTGTACTTCTGGGATAAATATTGAGCTCAGTAATAATGTTCAGTTCTGACACGCTGTGTATAAAGTCGGTGTGGGTGTGATAATACAGATGTGGTGTTTTGATTAATCAGTATCTGCTAGAGTGTGACTGTTACTACATGTCTGCGTGGTCTCATGTTGTTGCCAGTATTTCTTTTACGTGGGTAATATTTAGAGTTGACTGCCTGTACAAGTTCCAACCTACATGGCTTTATTTGATGCAATAACATTTCTGTGGAACAGTCTTGAGTCATTGCTCATTTCCTCATTTTGCATCTGAGTTCTTCTGCTCGGTGGTTCTTCAAGTTTCAGAAACCTTGAAGAAACTTTTTTCTTCAAGTTTCAGAAACCTTGAAGAAACTTTTTTCTTCAAGTTTCAGAAACCTTGAAGAAACTTTTTTCTTCAAGTTTCAGAAAACTTGAAGAAGTTTCTTTCTTTGGATTTTGGCTGCTTTGTCACTCAGTTTCAGTCCAGTTCTTTGTTTGAGCTGTTTAACTGATGAATTAAGAACCAATATTTTATTTAATATTTAGAAACTTTGTGGCCAGTTATATGTCCCAGTGACACAAATTGTTCCCATTTTTTTTTGTTGACATATCTATGAAACCTTTCTGTTCAGTTGTGTTTTCCACTACAGGGAAGTATTCCAGGAACTAAAGCATTTTTCTGTGCTAGTTGTTTCTTTCCATAGGTTCCACTTCAGGACCAGAGCAGAAACCAGAGTATTATTATGCCTGGTCATTTCAGCTTCCCAAGATGTATTTTCTTTTGAATTTGAATATTTTTTAGATGTGTGCTACGGAAAGTTTCATGAATAGGCATATTTTCTATAAATAAGGTGTTATGTTTCTCAGAAAAATCTGCAAATAAACAAAGATCCACTGTACTTTAATAAAATCAGGCCATCTTAGTGTAAATATTAACTAAACAAATTAAATAAAACATTCATTTCTGCTGTAAAAGCACTTTCTTTTCAAGATTTAAACGAGTAATGTTACAATATTTTACTACGTTTATCTGCTGTCTGTCTTAAAAATTAAAGTGATAACAGTCCCTTTTTATTGTGTGTCATTAACAGCCATGCACAAGATGCTGCTAATGTTGCTAAATTCATTTGAAGTTAGTTGCTAGTTTGGG
This sequence comes from Poecilia formosa, assembly GCF_000485575.1. Lineage (NCBI taxonomy): Eukaryota > Metazoa > Chordata > Actinopteri > Cyprinodontiformes > Poeciliidae > Poecilia > Poecilia formosa. The sequence continues at coordinate 439,103 of NW_006800292.1, read as the reverse complement.
AGTAACTCTGTTTTATAAAGTATAATTGCTGTGACAGAACAATTTGTTATAGGTATATTGTTGAAAATTTGGGTTTTCATGTAGCTCAAAGTTACCCACTTGCACACAGTTTGATGTGTTACTCCTGGGCTTTTAAGCAATAGTTCTTTGTTCATATTTGACTATTTTTAATTATATTCAAAGCTGCATTGTTGTGGTTTACTGAGATCTGTGTCTGCAGATTGCAGTAAAAGGATCTGCTCAGCATCAGCAGCGTCAGCAGACAGACCCACAGTTGAAACATTGGAAAAGGAATGGCCTGGGTAGTTAAAAATGTTCTGGGAAAGAAAGTCCAGAGGGACTTTTCTGATGTTATCCCAATGAACAAAATGAAGCGGCAAAGCTGGTGCTTATTGTGTTTGTGTTACAAGACACAGTTTTTTTAATTTCAAACCAAGTCAATATTTAGCTCTGTTATTGCATCTCAGAGCTTTTTACTCCGTGATGCAACAAATATAAAAATGCAACTCCTAATCAAACAAAATTGGTTGAAATGTTGGAAAATTAGAAGATATCCTGCATCTAAGATTACAAGCCAGACAAGTGATGGGATATTTAGTCATTCAACTCTCCATGTCTTTTTTCCTGTGTACAACAAATTTGCAAAGTAACATGTACAATATATCACTTAAATTAACTACATTTTGTAGTCGACTCTCTGTCTTCTACGTTTTCACGATAAGTCATTAATTTGTTACATTTCCCATGTGACTACAAATCACCATCAGGCCTTTATTATGACAACAGGTTCAGACCATACCTCAGATCAGCCCATTTTGATCTGACAGACTTAATGCAACAATTACAGACGCGGTCGCTCATACTTCTGGAAACACTCAGTGGTAACAAAGAACCATCAATCAATCTCATTGTTCCTGGTATTACTCTCAGCAGTGCACACAGACGTGCATGTTTAGAAAATAGCAAGGAAAAATTTAGATAGGATTAAATACTAGACCCCGGAGGATTGAGAAATGTTTGTGCAGATGGTCAATTATCTGGTTCCTCATTTTTCGTTTGGATCCTTGACTTTCTTGTCAGGATCACTAATTCAATTTGTGTAATACAAAGCAGGCCAATAAGAATACTTAATAAGACAGATCTCCATGCAACGACTAACAGCCCATTTATTGATGTAATAAATGGACCCATGTTTTCAGAACTTGGTGCTTTCTTTTTTGTTGCTGAAAAACATTAGTGTAGAATTGATTTGTTTCCAGACTGTGTTAAGAAGCTCCATACCAGAAAGAACGACACACTTAGAGGAAGATGCGTCTTTAGAAAAGCAAACACCAGAAGGAATTTTAAAAAGTATTTGTTTCAGTAACAAGAGTGCATCTTTGGTCTACTTTTTGATGCTGAAATTAATACATGGAAGATTTTAAAAACTGTAAAGTGCCACAAGAATTTGGTGTAAATTAAGTTTTTATTATTATTATTATTATTATTATTATTATTATTATTATTATTTAGTTTAATATTAACTGGCAGTTGTACTGTTTCTCTCCTGCTTTCTCCATATGTGTAGTTTTTGGACTTTAGAATCTGTTCAAAACAGATATTTTAAAGAGGATAAGTGAAACAAGCAATAGGTACTTTAGCCTGGACCTTTTTGGTCATGTTAAATTCATAAATAATAATGTAATTAACACTGATGTGAAATCTTTGGTACAATTATTTGTACCAAAGATTTGATCCCCCCCCTTATGGCTTATGACCAAAATGACAAAAACAAAACTCAAACATTTTCTTTTTGTCTTTTTAGGCCTTTTCATCCTGTCTCGCATGAATGAAATGTGAATGTTAGAGCTCAAGTTCAGTTGGTTTTACTTCAACTTAACTTTTGAAGCCAGCTCGAAACTTAAAATTCCTATCTTTTGTTCTCTATCAGTGAATGTCCCATAGCAAATGGCTGCCTATGCACCAGTACTCTTATGTAAATGTGTTATAACTTGAAGCATTGAATATTTAATTATTTAATCACTTAAAAATCAAGTCAGCAATGAAGAAATACCCAGAAATTTATCATTTTATTATCTCAGAAAGAAAAAAAAACATCTTTCTGGAAATTAGCAGCTTTAGTAAGTAAGTATTTTGTTTCAAAATTAGCCTACAGGGTACAGAGAAAGCAGTTTACACACATTTCATTGCTTAGCCCACTAATCAGCTACCATACCGAGACAAATCAGATTGTTGTGGTCTAAACCAATTTTCTTTGCAACCTCGGCCCTGCCATGATTGCTTAAATTTCCCAGCGAGTGTTGCAACAGGGAAATGTTATAATTTGATCCTACTCACCTTGATCAGATTACACACTGGAATTAGTATAATTACAGCTGTCACTGATTAATGGGCATGCTATAATTACAGACTTAGCCACAAGTAAGCGTGTATTAGTGCATGTGTGATAAAGAAAAATGAATATGCATTTGTTAAGGAGTGTGTATTTATTTTAACTTAATCCATCCAAATACCTGATTCGTCAAGACTCACTGGTGAACCAAGCAAATCAAGCTTGGACACAAAATAGCCTTAATTAAGAGAGGGATGGCAGATCAGAGCCTTTGTGGAAAAATAAAGTTGCAAAAGTACAACAGAAGGTTGTAAAGAATGATGGATGAAAACTAGGCTAGCTCATAGTATCAAAGTTAACAATAATCTTCAGTAAGAATAAATATTGTAGAATAATAAACTGTGTTTAAGGATGTTGGAGTTGCAGCTGAGTTATATCTATATATCTATGTTGCAGGTGAGTTAAATATCTATATATCTATGTTGCCACCCTGGTTTAGTTCTGTCAGTCATTGTTTTCCCAGCAATACATGAAAAGAGAGGGATTAAGGATAGTGCTTTGTGGAACTCCATTCCTTTTTACCATCTAAACTTTTCACAGCTAATTTTACATCTTGTTGAATCTTATCTCTGTTTAGGGTTTTTATTTTTTTTTCAAATTAAATTGCTTCAGTCAAGAGTTACTGTCTCTGTAAACTACATTAGACAACTATTTGTCAGTTTGTTTAGGTTTGTACTTCACACTATTGCCTCATATTCCTCTATGTTAATGATTTCTAACATGCTTATGCCTTTTTTAAAGCAGTGCTGCAGCCTTTATGGTACTTCATTCTTTTTATGTAGTTTGAGGCATTTAAGATGATAATTTCACACAGATTATAGGACGTTTGCTTGTCCTGATAAGTCCAGAAGTAGTTGAGGTGAAACGGGTCACTGGCTTGATGTAAAGAGCTTACATAATCAGACTGCCAGACCACTGCAGCTCCAACCACTTTAAACTGAGAGAAGTTTAAAATGTGCATTACCAGTTAAAAGTTTGGACCTGTAGTCATTTATGTTTAATGCAGAGGTTTGTTTTAGATGGGAACAGGAACTGTGTGGCCTGAAGGAAATTCTATAAAAGCTGCACGGACGTTCATCCTCAATGAGTATTTCCTGACTTTATTTCCATTCCTATTGTCCTAATCCATCCATCTATCTGCCCAAGTACCAGTCTGCAGTTTTTGAAGATTATTTTTTTAAATACTTTGAACACTTTTGATTCTAAAATAGGAAGAAGTGCTTTCACCGCTGAATGTCACCATGTGTCACAAGGTGACATCAAGGATTCCCAGCTGGTGTCTCAGTTTTGCTTCCAGACGGTATTTATCCTGACTGACCAACTTGTTTGCAAACTCTTCTAAACCATAACCGTATTTGGGGATATTGGCTAAAGGGTAAAAAATGAACAACTTCCAAATGCCCTGGATAGATTACTGCAAATGACTTCTAACACTTTATCAGAATGATGCCCTATTAAGCATTTTCAGCTGAGATTCTGAGAGTTGCAGTTAATACTAAAATGAATCACGGCCTCACTGAGGTGGCGCTTTTTACCAACCAGACGGATCGTATGGAGCTGAAGTAAGGGAACCAGAAGCAAGACGAAAACGGAGCGATAAGGGACTGAGCTGCAGGGTTTTAAATATTAATAGCGTGTATATCAGACTTAGTGCATGCATGAGCTGTTTATGTGCACTCCAGGTTTTCTACAAGCTCAGCAACCCCCCCGACCGCGACAAGGCAAACCTCTCACTCTGTGAACAGAGTCAGTCGAGCAGAATGGAGTCGCAGGCAAATTGACGCGAGGGCCGAGATAGATTACGCAGATGCTGCTGCCGCTGCCGTGTTGACAGAGCTGTGGTAAACCTCGTCTGGTCTGGGATGTTCCACCGGGGGCCTTTCTGCTTTATCTTTTACCCAGAATGAAGATTAAAATCTAAAATAAATAAGCCATGACATGCGAGATGGAATAAATATTTGCACTCATTGTGATTGAGCTAAATATTATCATTTTCATTAGTTTGTGTGACTTTCAAGATTAAAATGGATAGATTTATGCATAAAAAAGCCGTTCTCGGTTTTTGCCTCCCTCCCACGGTTCATGTGAGTAGGATAGAAAAGCAGCAGCTTCTCTGTTTATCTGCTTGCTTGCCAAATGAAAGAAATAACCTCCTACAGTTGGCAAGGAAAAAATCTGGCAGATTTTTTTTAGATGCATCACAATATCATGGCCTTTTGAAAGGATTTATTACCACACACAGCTACTTTATCTTTTTTTAATGGACATTGGATCAGTCTGAACATGTTTTTCACCAAAATGTTGTCAGTATTTTTGGCACGCAAGTTACCCACCAACCAAATCAGAAAATGGTGTGCAGGTTCCACTTAAAATACTGCTACTAGTCAAACCTGAGATGGAATATTTTGCAGTTGTTTTTAACCTTTATTTTTACTTAATACCTTCCTTGTCCTTGGACATGGTGCTGCATACAGTATACTGTTGCGTATTCGTTGTTTAGCATTCATGCGTTCTTCACTTCACAATTTTATTTGGAAACATAACTCTAAATTTGCGTAAAAGTTTCTTATTCAGTTTTTTTTTTTTGTGTGTAGAGAATGTTAACTATAAAAAATGCAGCATGGAAAGCTGAGATATCTAGACGCAATGCTATTGGCTGGTGTTTACAAAACAGCCAATCTAGCGCTACTACGACTTTTATTGTGTTTTTACTGATATTATATTATGTATGTATTTGGTGTTTGAACTAGTTTGAGAGGAAGTCTTGAGTATTTGCAGGTTTTAGCTATTTGAGGGCAAGATGTGGACCCTAACACTGTGTGCACGAGGTGCACTGCAGTTTGTAGAGATTCCTCAAAATACAGTTTCTCGTAAGCCTTTTCTTTCCATGTAAAAATAGTAACAGGCAGCTTTACCGTTTTTGGGGTTGGGCGTCTCACTTAAAAAGTGCGGTTCCCTCTGGTGCAGCTGGTCACGTCGCATTGAGATTGAGCTTTCATAAATAAAATCAGCTTAGCCGAACCACCAGAGAGTGGAGTAGGGGTTAGCAGAGTCAATATAATTTTATTAGGAGAGGTCCAATACTACAGACCTTGACTTTAGCCTAAAACTGTCTTTAATCTCAAATCCTCATAGAGAACAGTAATCCTGCATGAGTGAAAAGATCAAATTCTACGTTTTAAATAAACACAGTAACAGATATTTTCTCAGCAGCAGGTGCAGCCATTTCGAAATGCTCATGTGTCGTCTCAGCACCCTGTTTGGGGAGAGTTATGGTCCAAGTGTGTGCGCTTGTGTGAGTTTTATTGGCTCCATTGAGTGAGTAACATTTCCAATCTGTTGTGATGTCGTCTTCCCCCCTGTGGCAACACAACTGCGTCACGGCATGAGTTTTGCTGTCACATTTTTCTAGAATGATCTGCGTTATGTAAGGACTGAAATAAGGGGAACGACACTGCCAAATCGACATACTGCTGCACACATGCGGACACACACTCTTTCTTTCTAACACACACACACACACACAGCCAAAATGTCCCAGCTGGTCGGCTGGCACTTTAGTCATAGCCAAACCTCTTGAATAGGACAGCTGCCAATATGTTGGTTTTTTTAATAGGAAAAGTCATTATTTTAGGATTAATGTTCATAGTGCAGAGAAGGTCACCAGGTGACTATACGTCAGCTGCCCATTATGTGAAATATTACAGAAAGTCAAGGTTGATTTCAAGGGTAAATACTTTAAGATTCCATGAATAGAAGGCACGCTTATCCAATAAGTTTGTTTGTACTTTGCTTCCAGGCAGCCAGACTTTCACGTAATCTTTTTAAGTGGCCCTGATCAGTATTTGTCCAAGTTTTTTGAAGGTCTTTCAAAGTTTTTCTTTTAACTTTGGCTGCAATTACACTCATTTTTAGTGGAGTTAAGCAATATGGGCGTAAAATCTTCTGGTACTTGTTGTGCTATATACTCATAAACCACTTTATTAGGTGCACACATTCAGTTGCTTTCAGACATAACTGAGGGTTTTCACACAAAAGCATATTTGAGGTTTACAGAGAATGGTTGGGAGAATAGAAAATATCCAGTAAGTAGCAATTATGTGGACAGAAATGCCTTGGTGATGTCAAAGCAGAAACAGGCTTGAAACAGTATCTAAAATAACCATTCGCTACAACCAAGAAAAGCAGAATATCAGCTCTGAATGTACAACATGTCGATTCTTGAGGCAGATGGGCTGCAGCAACCCTAATGGTTAGGGTCGTCATCCTTAAACACAGTCTTAAATAAACTGAAGACGACCATTAGGGGGTCGTCTTCCCCTAACCCATAGGGGAAGACGACCCCTAATGGTTATACAATCTTAAAATCCAAAAGAAAAGCTACAGTTCATACAGGCTCACCAAAAGAGGACAATAATAGATTGGATAAATGATGCCTGGTCCAACAAGTCTTGATTTCAGCTGAAAAATTCAGATGTTGAGATCAGAAATTGTAAATTATATTATACAACTTTCTTAAGAGTCTACTTTATCCTGCTGTCCAGGTGAACACTGTGGGATTTGTACTTCACCAGCACCTCCACTTCTTCTGCCATGGTGAAAATAAGGTTTGACCTAACACCATGTCTTTTGAAATCTACAATCATCCCTTTTGTTCGCATTCAAGATAAGATGATTGTTCCCACACCATGACACAAAATGGTCAAACATCTTTCTGTACTCAACTCCTTAACTCTTGTACCACCGATGACTGAAAATTCATCTGAGTACTTCTCTGGATGACAGGGCTAAGTTGTGCAGACTAAAAAGGAATGTAGAGAGTCCAGTCTGTGGTTCTCTTCAACATCTGACCACCTGGTTAGACAAATACTCCTTCAGTCTCACAAACTGTGGTCTGTTTGTCAGGTAGTCATTGACCCAGATGATTGTTGAGGCCTCCACCTGTGTCTTCTAGAGTTTCTGACAGAGCAAATCAGGCTGAATTCTGTTGGCTGTCATGATGCGGGATGTCAGTGCAACAGGTCTCGACTTACTCAGGACTGATGGGTAAGCTTTTTTTGGTACCGACTGGAGGCTGAAGAGGTGCTGGTCCACACAGAACTTCAAGGCCCTGGGGCTGACACCATTTGGACTTAGTCTCATTGCAGTTCAGTAGTCTCATTGCAGTTCAGTTTCTTCAGCTGCCTCTACATCTTACTTCTAGACACAGAATGGGGAGGCAAAGAGAACACTATTTGACCATTTCTGGTACACCCAATGACTGAAAATTCACCTGAGTATCTCTCTGAATGACAGGACCAGTGTCGTTTTTGGATCTTTTCATTTGGTTGAAGACAAAGACGTAGAAGCAAACGAGACAATGACCGAGATAGAAGAGAAGTCAGTAATTATTTGGGGGGTATTTTCTTATTTTCGGAAACCATGTCCATCCCTTTACTGCCATAGTGCACCAATCTTCTGATGGATACTTCCAGAAAGATAAGGCTCCATGACATATTAAACTGAGTTCTTGAACATGACATTGAGTTTAATTCAGTCGAACAGCAGTCTGCAACTCCAGTCTTCAAGTACTAATGTCCTGGGGATTTTGGATGCATCTTTGTTCCAACACACCTGATTCAAAAGGCTGAATTACCTCCTTGGCATGTCAGCAAGCTTTGTGAGAGCCTGGTCATTAATCATTCATTTGATTCAGGTGTGTTGGTGGAGGGACACATCCAGTCGTTGTGGGACACTGGCACAGGTGGAATGGAGTTGTAGACTCTTGCGTGAAGCACTTTTGCATCCATGATTGCTGATCAGATTTTAGCACAAAGACAATACTAAGTGTTTAAAATATTCAGTTATTCTAACTTATTTGAATATTAGTGGGTTTTTTTTAATAATCTTTTATGTTTGAAGGACATCAATGTAGTAATGGTGAGCCATCATCAATTTTTATGTTGGCAGAAGCTGGGCTGTTGCGGGCTACTTGGCTTGTTCCAGCCAAAAAAGGCAAGGCAAGTTAATTTGTTTCCAGATGTCCCAGAGGTATTCTGTGTGAAGGAGAAGGATTCTTGGTTGAAAGAGTTTGGCAGGACATTACTGCAGGGCTTTAAGTGAGCTCCACGCCACTAAATCGTAACAGATTCACCTTTTTTTTATTGTTTTGACAAATTTCTAATTAAAAACAAAATAAGAACAAACCGATGACTAATTTGCTTGCCACATGACATTCATACAGCTGTCAGATTTTATTTAAATAATGCCACATTTATCACTCTTTCTTTTTCTATATCTGTTGGCTGTTTTTTTCCAACATGTTTGTCTCTTTTTTCCACTCTTGTAAACCACATACTGTGTTGTGATGCAGTTGTATGCCAGTCCATTTGTGTCTACTCAGCCGCTGTATAAATAATAGATCTGAAGAAATGACAAATGGCATCCTGTTGAATGTTGCATGTGGATTTTGACAGAAATTTGCAGTTGTGTTTAAGTGCACTTTAAAACAGTCATACGGCATTATGAGCTGATGGTTTGTTCCAACATCTTCATTCAGCTGCTGAGTTGTTCCTAACTTTGCAAACTCTTTTTTCCGTGGGCGGGACTTGTTCTGGTGTTGGGATCTAGCATTTAATAACTTCATCCTGCTTTCTCTTCTCTACCTTTTAGAAATTTCTCCTCGGGGGCAGCGCTGATCAGATTTTATCTGCTCGCCGGATTGAACGGCAGACTTTTAGTGTCTCTCTGGGTGATAGAAGAATAGGTGGAAAGACATTTGAGAATAGTTAGTGGGTATCAAGTGAGCCCTTACTGGTTCTGCTAAATCTGAACTCCACTTGGGTGCTCTCAGAAGCCCCCGGTGAGCACTAACAGGAGCTAAAATAATGGTAGAGAAAAATGGCTCTGGCTACTCATGACCCCATTCTCTGTTCATGTCAGAAAAGCCGCTGCCAGCATTCTGTCTGTCTGTCTCTGAGTTTTTGCCACTGTCCACCTTTTGTTCTTGTTTTGTCTCATTACATCATCTCAATTCAACAACTGCATGTCCTTCAGATTATAAGCAATGTGTGCATTGAACTAATGGTGTATCATAAAAATGCTTTTGGCCCGAAGGCCTTGATGTTGTAGATCTAATTTTTATAGTGTTTAAGGCTTTGAAGTGTATTAATTTACTACCTTTAATGGTTTCATTTGATAACTGGAAGTTGATTTAAGTGTTTTCCAGGTCTGCATTAATAGGGAAAAGAAAACTTCCTGGGAAAACAATATTTCTCTGTCGATCCAAGCGTTTTTCTGCATCCATCCATCCATCCATCCATACGTCCGTCCGTCTGTCCGTCCGTCCATACGTCCATGCATCCTTCCTCCCTTACGTCAAACTTATATTTACAAGTGAACAACAATTTAAAAATGATACATTTTAAACTGGTATAGTATGGAAATCTGACATAAGAACCCTTAGTGTGATCTGTTCCCTGGTTTGGAACGTAGTTATGTAAATGTGACTTTGAGCATTTTACCACAACACTTTCAGCTATTTACATTCAATCTATAGTGCTCACTTTTCATGCAGAATCAGTTACTTACACCATAAATACACATTCACAGTTAAATTGTTACATCACTCATGTCTTTGTGTTTGTGGGAAACAGGAAAAATGTCATTGAAGTCCAGTTAGTTTTAATGACGGGATATTTACCCATAATGCTTTGTAAAGCGCTGCTGAGTCTCTCTTGGGGCTCCAAATTACCTCTCACATCTGCTGCTACTCTTCGCCACAAATAAGTCAGCAAAACACACCAACACACACACAGCCAGCCTCATACTGTACGTCCAATGGTGCAAAGAGGGGCTGTTGGAACTGATTAGGCTGTCGTAAGTCATGATGATGCACTTAAACAGAGATGATGGAAGACGTTTCAGTAATTGATTGTTCCGTCATTCAAATTAATGTGGCTTGAATACAAATTAAATTGAAAACAAAACAACTAGGCAAAACAATATGACCACACGTCTTAAAATTACAATACCCACTAGTTTCCTATTTTGGGATCATGATTTTCCCACTGGTCTTTTGTTTGGCCGCTGAGTTACTGAGTGTTTTGGGTTGTGGCGTAAGGTCGTAATGTCCGGAAATGACCATACCCTGTTAGCAACACTGGCACACTACTTCAGATAACTGTTGGGATGATAATGGAGAGAAGCAATATTTGTGCTTTTGAGACTGTGACTTTATGATGTTGATTTTACAGCCATCGGAGTTGTGCTGAATGGTCCGATTCCTTTGACCATATCAGTTTACCCTTGTGGGTTTGTCTGGATTGTGATTGCATCTCCAAGACAGGTTCACAATGCACCGTATTGATTGGTCTGGACTTCTCCCGGCTAGCTGAATGTCTCACACTTCGTGTTTTTCTCTTAGTGATGTTTTAGCATGTACTCTTTGATGGACTGGAGCAAAGAATACATTTTATCAGGCGTTGTGGTCTATTTCTTGCAATTAGAAAGATGGATTAGTAGTAAAACAGTTACGAATGTCATGTTTTAAAGCTATCAGTTTAGTGGTGCTGTGTTGTTTGTTGCTGTTTTTTGGTGAATTTCTAACCGCTATTTGGAACTTTGCTTACAACTTCTTCAGATGTTAATATTTTCTTCTGGTGTTTATAAATTATTCTTGAAAGCATGTGTAGCTTCAATGTGCAGTGATGTTCATAAACATTGATCTGAGGAGTAATGTAAAGAGCATTTATAAACACTGTCTGATGTTAAGGAGTAACAGCTGTTACCAAATATGTGTGCTCACTTTCTAACAGCAATGCTGCGTAATAAAACCCACACCTGTAGGTGGCGATAACATCTGCCCATAACCCTGGCTCCACAGTTGTGAGTTTTTTTTTGTTTTTTGTTTTTTTTTTGCAGGAGGTAGTGGGAGGACATGCAAAAAGTGAGCAGTTGCTTCATGATGTGTAAAAAGAAATCTCTGTTCACCATGTCCTACAGTTTTGGTTTTCGGAGAAACTGAGAAAAAATCCGAGAGGATGAAGCATTTACTGGAGAAGATGTGAGGAGAGGATGTTGGTCGCTTGCTCTGCAGAAACAAATGTCTTTTCTCTCTATTATTATGTGTTTTGGTTGATAAAATCAGTCACTAATTGGCTCTGCAGTCCAGATCTATCACTGTAACTGTTGGGTAGAGAAACATTTAGTCTTACTGAGATTGTGTTGTTGCTTTGAGGGAGTTCAGTTTGTGTGTGGTGGGTTTTGATTGGAAACCTGTAGCACTGGTGAGGTGGGTGGGCAAAAGTCCACATTACAACCACTTGAAGTGTTTTTAACTTCAAAAAACACATTTTTGAAGTTAAAAATGAAGGTTATCCTAATCACAGGAAAGCAGCATGCTACTTTATCTGCCAGTAGCTGTAATTTTTTGTCTGATTGGTTTATTGTAGGCTTAAAGAAGAGATATTAAGTCATCTGTAAAAGATGTCCTTTATTTCCAATTTAAGAGGCTTGAGTGAAAAAAAGTACTTCCAGAGACACCGTTAAGCAGATCAAACGTCTTCTTGAAAACTCTGTTTTTCACATACAATTCCTCTAGGTATGAGACACATCCAGCTATAGATTTATGAAGGAGATTTCAGAATGGTGCCAAAAATACACCTGTAAAACCCAAAACATCAGTGAAAAACAGCCCCAAACATGGTAAAGCAGTTTTTTAAGCTCACAAACCAATTGTCGTTGGCTCCTTTCTCACAAAAATATTTTCAGTCCTTACGCATGTTCCCATATGCACACATTAGCTCCCACCCACAGTGCTTCTCTGCAACCTCCCACACTAAATAAATTTAGATTATTGGCGGAAAAGTAGTGCAAACTTACTTCACACATTTTGCCAAAACAACAAAAAAAAAAACTGAAAAGAAAACAGATCTTATTGGCATTCTTTTTTTAGGAACTTAAAAACATGAACGTCAGACTTCTTATATATTTTAGTTTTATTGAATGTGAAACTACACTCCCAGCTTGTGTATTTACATTGGAAAATGTTGAGAAAAATTATTTAATCATCTTATGTTTACAGATTCAGTGAAACTAAAAATATAGCAGTAGGAATTAAATAATAGCTCTTTATTTTTGGATAGGTGCATTTTCTTTGAGGTGTTGTAGGACTACACAGAACGCCATTGTTCCCAGAGTGGACAATTCTCTAAGTGATTTTTGTTTACAGAAATCAGATTCCACTGCCAAATCTACTATGTAAAATAATAGAATGTAGATTTTGAGATAATGACAATGCTCATTGTAGCTAAATAAATAAAAAGCTGGTACTGCTTTTGCAGTTTTGATTCTATTAGGCATTTAAAAAATTTGCATTTTTGCCTAAGGAACCAATTCGTACCAACCTTGTGGACATTTAATGCCACAATGCCTGCTTATTTTACAGTTATAGGATGCCAATAAATGGCATCTACCATCAGCAGACCACTAATGGCTTCTTTGGTTTGATTATATGTTTTTGGATACTGTAAGAGTAAACGGATTTAAATGAAAATCCGAATCACAATCAATGATAATAAAGCGTAAGAAAATAATTTTATCAAAATATGTGATATTTGTCATTATGTGTTACTAAGTACTTACATTACTAGAGAAATAAAGAAATATGCAACACATGGATGTGGGTAAAAGAAAAGTAGGAAGAGATAAAATGGCAACATGCATTTGAAGTGAAGGTACATTCTGTCAAACAGGCAAATGAAACCTGGCCCAACTTTATCTGTGAGGAACCTTTCCAATGAACGTGAATAATTAGAGAAAAAGGTATTAATCCATCTATTTTGGAAAAATAATTTCCTAAGGTATACGAGTTCCCAGAGTGGACAAGCTCCATTGTCTTTTGAATATTTTAGGTATACTTTATCGAAAAACACTGCAAATAGGCAGATTCTCCATCAATAATTTGAAGTTGCATTCCACAGAAATCTCCACGAATCCTGAACCATGAATAGACGACGGTCAAGTGTATTTCTGCGTTTAATCATAAAACCTGCATTTTTGTAAATGCGATCAGTCTGATAATGAAATTTCCCAGTGGCCTGCCTGGATTTTGTTTTGTTAACCTTTAAAACACATAACAAAGAAAGAGGCCTTACCAGCATAGATGTGTATGAGTTGTTTTGATTCGGTTTATCTCTCTCCACTTTGACTCACCAGAGCTCTCTTGGGCACACATGGTCTCTCTCTGTCATCTGCCCCCTCGTTCTCTCTGCCCCAGCTTCTGGTTCACCTTGGATGACCAAAAGGCTAAATGACATTGAAACCCTCCTGAGTCAGCAAGTTGCTAATAAATCATTTGTCCTTTAGATAACTCCACAGATGTGCCCCAGTGCAATGCCATGCGGCTTTGTGGACAAACTTAGTTGTTTGTTTGAGCGTTATAGTAAATGCAGAAAAAAATAAACTGAATTGTGATCTTATTGGAGCATATATGCACACTTTTAGCTCTGTTTTAACAGAGAGAGAAACTTGAACACTGTTCATCAGTTGTATTCGTGATGTACTCTAAAATACCTGCCCATTACCAGAGCAGCACTGGCTGAAATCTGCCAGTCTAAAATAGTAACCCTTATGTAACTGTGGCCTCTGCATGGTGAAAGGAAATGTCAAATGCAGTTCTGCAGCCTAATGGCTTTAAATCTTTAACAACCACACAAATAGAGAACCAATAATGGACTGGATGTTGACTTTGGCAAAGAATAGCTTTCGTACATGCAATGAAAGAATGTTGTAAAAGATTCTTTCTAACTGAACTAATGAATAATTTGGATTACAGCATGTAGTGATTGTGCTATTTTTTTAATAGCCTGTAGATTTTTATTCATTTTAAACATGATTTTTTTTATCTTTTTGATTGTCAATGGCTAATAGATTATGCATATACTTCTGTGAAGTATAGCATATATATTTCACTAAGCATGTAGATGGACAGAAGGCAGACTGCCCACTAGTCAGACCAGCTTCGCTCACACGTCACTAGCCGACCAGCCTTGGGCGGCTTTGAACAGATGGCAAACGCAGGAAGATGTTCCACCATCCTACACCGTTCAGACTGACTCAGTGCTTAAAGTTTATGAACACTTTAACAGAGCTGCATACTTTAAAGAGATTCTCAACCAAATGTTAAGACTTGGTACGAATCCTACCTTCTAGAGAAGATCAAACACATTATCTCATAGGAAAGAGCTTTGGTAGGGAGGCTGTACCTACTGGAATAACCCTTAACCAAGGGAATATTTTGTAGATGACAGAGTTCTGAATATTTCTGATTGATTTAATATTTCCAGCATTTTGTTTTCGGAGTCTCCCAGTTTAAACTCCTCTTCCGTTTGTATTTTCTGTTAACAGTAAATAACCCCATTGGGGGTAATTGGTATTGTTTGAAACCATAAATATATTACAACATGCCACAGTTCCATTAATAAAATCAGCTAACCTTGGTGGAAACGATAATTAAATGAAAGCAGAGTTATGTTTTCACACTCCAAGAGAGGCTGAGGTAGTAATGGTCTCATCAAAGCCATTTTTAGGTATGTAGACCAGAATCGTTAAAGTATTATGTTAGTGACAAACCTGCTGTTTGTGGTTAAATGTCCTCCGAGTTACATTTTTCAGTAGAATATGGGTTGTAATCCCATCTATTCTTCAAGCTTTATCTCATGAGAAACAGTGGAGTGTACGTTTGTTACTCAAGTGCAAACACTGCGACAAAATCATCAGTTATAGTTTTATACCTGACAATAATTACTTTTTATTTTGGTGACGAAAAAAAGCAAGATGCTTTGAAGTGATTTTTCTTAGGTTTTACACCCGCACAGTCTGAGATTAATACTCTATTACACTGATTTAATGCTTTTTAATGACATTAAGATCAGTGCAGTAATTCATATATCCAGATCGCAGAAGTAATAAATGTGAAACATTGAAGTCTGACAGAAAAGCAAATGCAGAAGAAATCTGTAATGGTCTGAAATGGGCCAGATTCATTTCCGCAGCTTACTACACACACAGATCCAAAAGTGTGCTCTTAACCCATGTAGTTTTTGGCCAAAGGAAGATTACAGAAAAGGAAAACCAAAAAGTAGAAGCTGGGAAGCCTAAAAGGGAAAGTATCTCAGCGCCAAAGACATGTCTGTCTTTGCCTCATTTCCACTTTATAGGTTCTGCAGCATGGCACCAGGAGATCTTTTTACATTTACAGTACTGATGCTGTCCAAAGACTATTATTTTGGTTCCTTACCTACAAAGATAGTCATACTGGCGTTCAGCTTGACGTCTTCAATGTTTGATTTGGTTTTCTTGTTCTGCTTCAGATAACCAAATCAGAGCTCTCCACTGCCTGAATGAGCATCGCTGAGTGGAAGTCCTGGATCAGCGAAGGGGGGGCTAAATAGACCTGTCACACTAAAATCCAAGTTTGTTTTTTTTTTTTTATATCCAGGGAATGACACTGTCTACTAGATAGTATAAAATTACTTCCATGGAGAGGGATTTGCAGGTCACATGCAGCATGGAACCAGGAAAACCAGCTACAAATCAGATTTACCATCGTTCCAAATCCCAACCCTAGACTAATAAATTGTTAAAGACTACCTACTGGCGGATGTTTTTCCCCCTTCAGCTTTATTGCGCTGCTTTGGCTGATTTTATTTTCTACTTTGCAGTTTAGGACACAACATTTTTATGAAATTTAACAATAAACAGTAAATGAATTGTTTGCATTCATGCAGGAACAGATTTCCCGGGCGAAGGATAATTTTTCACAAAAGAGTTTTTCTAGTTACCAGGTGTAAGATGTAACCTACTTTACCGGATCCTCACGTCTTCTACTATCATAAGACGCACACATGTGAACACAACATGAGGTGGCCTAGTTTTTCAGCTCCTCTGTGGTAATCCGATCCAGGACCGGTGAATAGAAGGGGTCTGGGAAAGCTTGCTCTGCCATTGTTCAGATGGAGGAGCGGAAAGAAGAAGAAAGGTTCTGAGAGCATCTGTGAGGCAGGATTGAGTCTTTATGAGCTCTAAACCCTCCTTCCTGACATGTGAGATTCAGCAGTGAAGCAGTAAACTCTGACTCAAAAATCACAAGTATGCCTTCATTTAAATGTATCGGATCCCATGTAGCGTAGTTGTAAAGTTTCATCCCAAAGAATCTCATCCAGACTCAGGTAGCTGAGCTGAATTTCCGCTCCGGGAGTTTGCAGTACAGATCTTCCCCTGGTGGTTCTGGATTTTTCTATCTTTGCGTCTCTATGTGAAGTTTTTTTTTTTCTTGGTCATAAGCCAGTTGTGATGGCCACCTGCCCACTTTGCCAAGGCTTTGGCAGCTTCCCAGATGGTTGACCCAGATAGTCGAGAGAGAAAAGGAACGAACTGTTTCTCAGACTCGCTTCAAAACGTGCACCTGTGAAGGTGCTCCGCATGCAGAGATCCACCTGGGCGGGACACCTGGATGTTTACTGGGTATGAACCCTGAAACATTCCTGATGTAGCAGTTCTGTTACTGCGTGACTCTTTTAAAAGTTTTACAGCTGCAGACCAACATTTGTGATTAATTGGTTGTTTATTGTAGCAGACTGCAAATATTTTAACTCACGTTTCAAAAAGAATTGGAAGTGCATGAAACTACTCAGACGATTCATCTTTTAGTATTTGCCAAACATTTGCAAGACACCTTTAGTTTCTGTTCATCTCCTAAAGACTAAATCTAAGGATGGATGATTAGACTTTGCTTTTGTTGATGAGCAGCATTTTTTCAGTTCACCTCCAGGTATACATGGGAGTTAAAAGTCTATTGCCAAATAAATGTTAACAACAGAGGAGAAAGGCTTACTTTCTCAATCAAATAAAATTGATTGAAGTCACATCTTTAGTGCAAATGTGTAACTGAAGATGCAGAACCTCTGATATTCTGCTACTACTTGGGTTGTGGAGCCTAACAATTTGGGAGGAAATTATAAATGAAATGATTTTCCACAAATAACTTGGAGTTATGTTTCACAGAAAAATCTGTGAATTTGTGAAAACTTAAACGCAAATAGCCTCGTGTCCACTGCAGTTTCCAAATTCTCTATACGGATCAGACTTTGGGAAAATCATTCCAGGCTTTCATGCTTACCTGTTTTAGATATTCCAGAACCAGATTTTATGTCTGTTGGTATCACTGAGGTGTTGAAACACCGAAGTTTGGACATGTATTTTACATGAGTTGAAGTTGAAGAATTTGAAGGTAGTCGTCGGTCATTCTTTCAACCAACAACGTCTAATTTAGCACAACTTCCTGAAACATTCTTCCTGCCATTGTAGACAAATGGCTCCGTCTTTGTTTTGTCTGACTTTTCTCAGAAGGCTTTTGGTTTGGCCATGTGGGCAGCTGCAAATATCAGTGAAGCTTGAGAAGTAGCCATTTTGCAGAAGCTGCTTCTTTCACTGAGACAGTGAGACACATTTTCAGTTAGTCTCCAGTTCATGGCAGCTTTGTGGTGATACCTGGGTTGTTCCTGAACATCTTACCGGTTTCTTTTCATCTGAAAGAGACAGTTTGAATCTTCTCTAAGACTTGACAAAGTAGTAAAACATGTAGATACTTTGTACCAGTTGTTGGAGTGAGACTCTCGGAATGTGCATTTGTTTGGAATTGTGTCCAAAAGAATTTCTCAAGTTGTGTACATCTAATGAGACGTTTTTAAGCCTTCACTTCTCATTGTTTAGAGGATTACTCAATCCAGTTAGTGCTGTCAAACAAAAGACAGAGAGAATTTGCAGCTGCAGTTAAACATGACTACTGACCAGTAGGTAATGCTCCATTGCTCTGATAACCCTTAAGATATTTTTGAACGTTTATTACAGCTGTTAATTTACACGAAGTCATTTATTTCCTGGACAAAAAGTAATGCCTTTTCTTGACTGGGGGTTGGTTGTTTTTGTCTTTAAAAGTGGAAAGCATTATGTAATATAGCTTTTTTGAGCTTTATATAATTTTATAATGTTATTCCCTCATTGAAATCATACCTGGAGTTTTGCTTTCATTCTTTAAAGGCTTGCTCTCGCAAAGTACTGCCTATTTCCATAAAGGTCTTCCTCAGAGCTCCAGCACCCAGACAAGCTTCTGCCTCACAGAACACCTCTCAATAACTCAGCTCCTTCAGACTAGTGGCAGCAGTCATTAGCAAACACCTCATGGAAATGTGCGTCTGCAGTTCCATGCTCCTAAGTCCGATGTGCCAAGATAAGTTTTAAATGACATAATGGAGGAGCATTGAGGTGATGATGTGCTGATGGCAGTGCTGATGAAGACCAATTTTATGGAGTCAGATGGTAAAGATTAGTTTTCTTAAGTTATGCTTGGTAGATACAGCATTTTTATAACAACTTTAGGTAACATAGTTGATTGAGCTATAAAATTACATTATGTCCCTGAAAAAGACATAATACTGACCCTTTAATATTTACAGGCTGCAAACATTCACTACTAAAACCAGATGGTTGCTTTAATTAATGATGCAATTTGAACAAAAACTTGTGATGCAAAGAAATGTGCAGTGATGGCAAAAAAGCCGAGATTTAACTCCAAACTCCCCCCATGTTATTTTTTCTCCTATTGTATACACAGTTCTCTTGTCCTGAAGTGGTCCAACAGAAATAAATCAATGCAACTTCAAACCACAAGGGTGTAAGATCAGAAAAACTGAGAATACTACAGCAGTACGTGGGCTGATAACCAAGGAACTCGTAAAATGTTGGAACTGCGTTTTGTTTTCAAACAGGAAGCGGCCACTTTGACTTTCCTCTCTGTGATTGTGGGTGTTTAGCTGCAGTCAGGTGTGTTTCAGTGCAGTAATTATCCTCAATGTCACGTCGCATTGCAATGCAGCAAAGATCTCTCTTGTGGGGGTGTTTTATTGCCACCGGGTCTGTGTGAAACTGAAATTAAGCTGACTGTTAAAACGTTGTAATTTTAGGCACACTACAGCAGTTGTAGCCTTACACACCACCTTATCTGTGTTTTTACACTGTTTGTGTTTTTCCTGTGGTTTCAATGCCCCCTCCCCACTTCTGTGGCACACAGGAAATGGAAAGTTGCGCCGGCAACATGGCCACCCAGCAGGCCAGAATGATAAATTGGCTGAGAAGAGGCTCGTTCGTCACAGCAGAAATTGCTGACGTGTTCGTTGCAACATATAACAAATACAACAAAGAGGGAGAGGACAATTCAAATGAGAGCAAATGTGCTTCTTCAGCATGATGGGACTCTGGCTGGGTACCCCTGTTGTGGATAATGAGCAACTTATGAAGTGTTTTCTTTTTAGTGTGTGTGTGTGTGTTTTCAAGGGCGGAGAGCGGGCACGGCTCGTCTCCGACATGCTATTCATCATCTCGTCTTTGTGCTCCTAAAATGTCCTCGGATCTCTGCTGAAAGATTGACTGCTCGCTGTCAGTCGTTTTAAATCACTGTCACATAAATGGTGTCGACACCTCCCGGTTCAAACTTATATCTAAACATCTTCATACCAATGAAGGGTGACATCAGGTTCATTAAACCGAGACCCCAGATGTAGGGCTGAAACGGTTTATTGTGATGAATCGATTATTTAAATTACTTGGAGAAAGCAGACCCAGAAAAAGGCCATTTGCTGAGAAAACAGAACATATTCAAAGCAGTACTTAAGCCAGAACTGTCCAAAATATTTACACATATAATGTTTGAGAAGAAAAAAAAAAAACCTTTCTATACAAATATTTTACCCAAAACTCAAGTGGCAAAGTTTTAGCTTCACCCTGTTCAGATTTTGTGTTTTATTGCGTGTAAGGGAACAAAATGTTTCCTTGTTTAAAAAGAAAAGATTTTAATTATTTGTTTTATTTATATCTTTGATGTATATCTAGTATGGTTTAAAAAAAACCTTAAGAGGTTAAGTGAAAAATCTTTAAAATATGACCTTTTTTAAAAAAATCCAATTAATCGCTTAATCGTCAGAATAATCAAATAATCGTTTGTTACAGCACTGTCTTGATCCTCCAGTTCCTAGAAAAGGATCAGGACTTTTTCCTAGTCAGTTTGAGTAAATATTGAAACAGAAAATTGTTTATTTCCTGTCCCATTGTTTAAATGATCCATCCGTCCGTCCGTCCATCAACATCCAGCCTGCTCAAAAGCAGGAACTTGTTCACACCATGTTGGTTTGGTCGCTTTTGCTATGAAAACAAGAGTTTTCTCCTTCCTGCTGCAGCTCTGCAGGATCAGAGTTGAGATGAGGGAACACCACGACAGCTGTGAAAGAAAATCAAAATAGCTCCGCTTTATTAGCAGTCACTGCAGCACCTTGTTTATGCTAAAATAAAACTGGAGAAGCAACAGAGTCCGAGGAGGCGTGATGCATTTTGACATGCCTTCTGTGTTGTGCAGCAACATCATCTGTGACTCAGTTTAAATCAGTCTTAAATATGTGCAAAAAGCACCTGGAATTTGAAAATAGCTCTGCTGGCTTGCGCTCTGCTGCCCTTTTCTCGCCCTTCCTCTATTACAGCTTGTTGGCTTTGCCCTTATGTCCATCTTGCCAGCAAGGACAAACATAGAGCGGCCTATTGTTCGCCTGTATTGAGCTGACAAGTATATATGCACATATATGTGTCTGCCAACACACACACAAAGATTCTTGTCATGTTTGGGCCAAAAATCTCAGAGCCACAGGCAACGAAACGGATACATCCTAGTCAGGGAGAGAACTGGAGGTTTGGTTAAAGAGGGAACCACACCCAGTAAGCCAGTAGTAAGAGTTAATGGTTGGCCTGGGAACTGGTGGGAACTCCCATGGGAAGAATTAACTCATTTCTACTCACAGCCCTTATTATTTAAAATTCAATCTGAATTACACTCTTCTTTTTTGGGGACAAAGCAGTGAGCTTAGCTGATGGTTTGTCCTGAAATCTGCGGTCAGAGGTTTCACTCTGGAGTCTAATTTTAGAGAAACGTACCACCTTCGTGGATTCCTTTTCCTTCTCTGCTCGCTTGCTGATAAAAAAAGACAGTTTTGGCTTTCAGTGATGCCGCATTTAATCTACAATTCTCAGTAAATGATGCTTTTTTTTTAAGTAAAATTAGTTCATTTTTCTCCACCTTAAATCTAAACTTATTCTGCTATGTCACCACTAACCTTCACTGCTGGCAAATATGTGGAGGCCATGTGGCTTCTGTGATACTCCACTGAGCCACCAGCTGCTTCGTCACCTGCTTCAGCGAAGCCTCACCAGGAGCTCACAGCACACGTCCAGATCCTGACTGCTGGTCAGATTCATCATGGATCTAACCAGGTGATCGTACATATGTAGCAGTTTCAGGTTGATTATGACCTCTGATCAAGCCAAAATAACTCCGACTTCTTGAGTCGGAGTTATTCGACTCAAGAATAACTCCGACTATAACGTAGTGGGGCTTTCACAAAACTACAATTTCCAAGAAAAATACTCAATATCTTTTGAAATATCATGGAAACTTAAAAGAACAGGGTCCTTTTTAGATAAGAGCTAAAAAGGTAATTAATTACATACTTTCCTTAATTTTGGCAAAACCATCAAGAGGAAGCCATTCATCCGTTGTTTAATTAAAATACATCTATTGCTATGTTCACACGGCATATATGTGCTGCGTGAACATAGCAAATACATAGCACATATAATTGCACTGTGTGCAATTGTGACCCACATCTGATTTTCCCACTGCTCAACAACTTTAAAATTGATCCAAATATGGCAACACTAATTATTACTTTCTATAAACTGCTGCTGTGTGACGTGTACGTTTTTCTTCATCATATGCAGGTTGCATTGAGGTCAGGAAATCTTCTCATAGAAGTTAGTTAGTATTAGCTTATAGCGTTAGCTTGCAGCGATAGCACAACTAGCATCCTGCATCCTTCAGCATTTTGTATTTGTCTTGTCTGTCTTTTAATCCTGAAAATATGCCATTAATGGAAATGTCATCCCTCATGCTTTGTGTTTTGAGTTGCCTACTCAAACTTGAACTCCTCTCTAACTAAATCAATCTGAATATGCAACATACTGATAAACAATATTGACTTCATTGGGCTTAGAAACCATACAGATGCCATTGTTGACAGCAATTGTGTCCTCTTGTCCGGATTTTGTAATGTCTGCTTTGTAATTAGCATTACTATAGCTGACATCTGCAACTTTAAACATTTGTTTTAAAGAGATGCATAAAAGAAAGTGCTTTTTGACATTTACGGATTGTTGCTGTTGACTCACTGGCAGGAAGCTCCGCCACAGCAAGGGGAGCTGCTGGGTAAAACAATAGGAAGCATTGCAACACCCAGTCAGAATGGTGATTCAGCTCAAAGTGTGAGGAAAGATGTTCGTTTTCCCAGTTGGCTGCATCTAAAAGATGAAGCAAGTGCAAGAAAAGGGGATTCATGCACATAGACTGAAAAAGGTTTTGACTCAATTTAACTTTTGACCTTTTCCTACCCACACTTCTCCTTTTCCTCCCTTCCTACTGTCATTTTCCAAACCAATTTGTCAATGTAGATTTGTCAATGTAGATACTAAATAAATTGATGAATATTGGTAGTAAATCTCCTGTGAGAGCTTCTTTTTGCATTCAAAAGGTATAAAACAACCAAAACGTTAAATTAGCAGCACCCCAAAAGAATATGTCAGAGCATCAGAACAGAAGACTAAACACAATGCATATTTCACATGTTCAAATGCAGAAGAAAATAATAAAATGAGAGTTTGATGTAGAAGGAAAAAGGAGTTGAGGAGGTCTTTTCAGGCCTGAACCAATTTCTGGATTTCTTTGGAATATGAGATGCTTCTTCCAGTTTTGACCAATTAGTTAAAGAAAGAAATGAGAAAACAATGTTCTTTAAGTCATTTAAGTTTTTGAAAACAAATTAAAATTGAGGAGTTACAGTTTTATCCTCTATTTATGCATCAAAGCACATGCCCATAATCTTTATGTAATTGTTAATAAACTCATTTTAAGTCTTTCAAAGTGAAAGCTAATGGTTTAAGAATTTATAGATGCACAATGTTGGGAGTTCTTGGTTTTAATTTTCATTAGAGGGGCCAATAAGCTCAGATTGATCACCAATCTTCCAATCTCTGACCGATTGATTCACTGTTAAACAGCTAGACACTTAGACAGGCTTGTTGCAGAGAAGGTAATTTCAATGAATCAGAGTAAAGAGGCTTATACATTTATTTTAGACTGAAAACATTTGCTTATTAAAATGTTAAATAATTTAAGCCTGCAGGTCAGCTGACTAAAATCTACATTTGATTATGATCTTGCATTCCAGCGCAGTTATAGCTGTTCCTGTTACTGTGCTGCCCTCTGCTGGAGGAATACAAATAAAACAAAAACATTACCATGGGGTAAATGCGTTTCTAGGGACAAAAAGTGGACGCAGTGATCCGGCGACTCTCTGAAAAACAAAAGCAGTTCTGCTGACACGCGTCCCACTTTATATCTGAACTGAATGATGTCACAGTAACTGTCAGAGAAAAGGACTTAAAAAGCATGTGTTACCGCATGGAAAAGTAATTTAGAGTTTGATTAAAACATGTTTTGTCATTGCACCAAAGGTAGGTCAGCGGGAGGGGTCAGTGTTAATGGTGTGTGTGCCCAGTCGTTACTAAACCACTGGCCTAATTTTTGTCTGAATACCGCGAGCCATGGTTTACAGTCACGCACTCCTCATATCAGTCGACTGATTTTTCTTTCATAACCCCCCATTTCTAATATGCCCAGCCTCTCAAACGTAATTACGGTCCAATATGGTATCCAGTTCTTTCTCTTTTTTTTGGCCTGTGGTGTGATCTGAGAGGAGGTCTGCAGCTACAAAGGCTCACCCCTTCTGTCTCTCCTAATCTCTCGCACCGTCTCCCTCTCGCCAAACTGTGTGAGTGTTGCTGACTTCCTCACAAGGAAATGAGACTCCACTCTGGTCTGTCTGGATGTTTTTCATCTGCGTTCGTTCTCGGATATTGAGGCGCTGCAGGACACGCGCGTGTCTGTCGGTTTGCTTTTTCACTTGTTTTCCTCTTGAGATAACTCCTTCAACTTGGGAGTTGAAATAAGGCTGCAAAGAAATGTATTTCAGAAGCTCTTCAGAATCTAAAAGTTCATTGAAGGTGAGGTTGTTCTTTTCTGCTTCTCCACTGGTTCTTCGTTTGCTGCTTGTTGTTTTTCTAAACATCAGCTTATTTAAATTCCTGCCAGTTTAAAGTATTTTTAGCACTTATTTCCATCGGCTTTTGTATCCTAAAACCTGTGTCTGGTGCAATACTCTCTGCTCTTTTTAGAAGATGCTTGAAAATCTTTAAAATAAATTAATCTCTTAGTTGTTCTCATTCACTGGAAAGAAATCCCATCATGGTTTGAAACATTTGTTTTTAGACGCTTAATATTTTCCTTTTTTACAATATTTTACAAGTTTAGAGTCTTTCTAGATTATCTAGAATCCTGATCCTCTTGGGAGCTTTTCTATAGGATTTAGATCTAGGAGCTGAGATGACCATAAAAGAAGGTTATTTTATATTTAGTTTTATTATATTCTTTCTTACTTTTTTCAACCAGAAATGACCCACTGACATTTAAAATCTCATTTATTTATTACAATATGTTTTAAAGGATTTTCTGGTCATTATTTGCAGCAGATGTGACAGGAAACTATTTATAAAAGAAACGGGCCCACAGCATGCCAGATCCTTCACCATATTTAATAGTTGGGAATTCTCTAACAGTGAATCTTTGGGTTGCATTTTATTCTCGGTCACCATTCTGTCTGAAGACAAAGCTGGGTCTGCGTACAGTCTTGAATATTACAACTACAGTTCTTTAAACTTTTTGCTGCGACTGGAAATAGACGAGTTTTGAGCATCTATTTGCTGACTTATGAAATCAAGACATCCTTCAGTGGCGTTTCCTCTCGTCTTTCCCATTTTGATGAGCAGAAAGGAGAAGTTAATCTCATTTTCGCCAACTAAAGGTTTGAATCTGAACCCTAACCCTGGGATGTGATTTATTTATTTTTTTCACTTACACCAGTCTATCCCAGTGAATGGCACATATGTGGAATCAAAACAGGCAAAAATGTAAAAAGTAGAGCTCCGCAATATTTTGAGTCACAACCATCTATCTCATTATTAGCAATATTGCAATTTAAAAGGATGGCTTGCATGCAATATTTAGTAGTTTATTTGTAGTTCATGGCCATGCATGTAATGTCTGTTTTTGATTGCTGACATGCTAACAAAAAGTGGTGAAGATCTTAAGCGATGTCATGATGAGAATATTCATACAGTAGCATCTCAGTGACATGTTTTCCTGGTGCTGCTGCAGCCCTAAAACAAATACTTTCTTTGGATCTTTAGAAAACCAGAAGAACTACCGATCCAGACCAGCTTCAGAGAACCAGGAGAGTCTGGTAGGTTGAAAGAAAAACATAAGGAAAGGAGTACAGCACTGCATGCACCACATACTTGGCTTTTCCCACTTAATTTTATGAAATTTAAGTATAACAAATACTCTTCTAAAATAAGCCTCTTTCCATGCCAATTTTAATCCCCTGACAGACAAAAAGTTAAGGACTACTAATAAGGAGTTTATACAGAGAATAAGTGAAAATATGCTGAATTAAATTATGCGCTAGTTACACTGTTTAAGGTGCCATTAATTGTGGCACCAGTTATATTCTATTTTTTAACTCAGGATTCTGACCCCACTAATGTACTGAAATTAAAATGTGGATTTTTCAATTTTAAAAAAATTCTCTTTTCATTGTGGGATTATGCTGCGGCCATAAGATATGAATTTATTCAAGATATTTCCACACATCTCCACTAGAGTAGAGCGTACTGTTAATTTCTCACTAATCTGCTTTGGGGAAAAAGCTGGAAAAATGCAGGATAAATGCATTGAGGGTAAAGTAAGCTTCAATGAAACACGTGTTAAGTCATATTCCATCCTTGGAAATAGAGTTTATAATTCATACAAGCGTCTCTGGAAACACTTGAAGAAAGGGGGAAAATATTGTTCCCACTTGGTTTATTCTTAGATCTCTGTGCATTTTAGTTGAACACTCAAACTGACCACAGAAGCCTGGATTTCCTCCCTTTAAAACAGTTTAAGAGCTTGTTTTTGTCAAGGTTCTTGTTTCGCTGTCAAACCACACTAAAAGTCACCAGGAGGTCAGCTGAAGCGTCTTGCTGGGTGACCACAGCTTCTCTCCGCTTCTCCTCTCAGTCAGCGCTGCAACTGCCAAGACCGAGAGCGCTCTGAGCGGGGTTTGCTTTTCACAACTTTTACAATATCACATGCTTCTCTGACTTTATTGTTGCTGGCTCGCAGAATGTGCATGGTCTATAAATTTAAATTCTTAGGGAAATGGTTGTTATGGTCTTGATTTGAGGAAAATAAAGTAGCGCGCACTCGGAGCAGATGTAAGTCAGCCAAGGCAGTGGTGATGGAAGTTGGCCAGCTGAAGTTATGATTGGCCTGCACACAGAAGCATGAATGAATTTGCGTCTGGAGTATATTTATGTTCATCATTTACTTTCTCATACTGATTCTCTGCCCCACAAACATTAACCTGAATCTGCTGGCCTGTGCCTTCCTCTCATTCACTTAACCTTTAACCAGCACCTTAAATATATTTAATGTGAAGCAGCCGGACCTGAAGAAACGCTACATCGTTGGTCTCTTGTGTCTCATCAGTATTTTTGGAGAAAGCCTTTCCTAACTCTTTCTGTTCACCTCATTCCGCCTCCCTGTCTTCATTTCCACGTCTCAGCTGAGCTTTTCTTCGTTTCTTTATCTTATGTTCTCACTCGAGGGTTTTTCTCAATATCCTCGCCTCTCTTTCCTTTGTACTTCTCAGGCTTTAATGTCTGTTATTCTCCCCCCTTCTCGTTTTGCATTCCTGCACTATCATCCCTGTCCCAGAGTGCTATATCTAGAAGAAAGACAGTGGAGCTTTGAGGCTTTCTAGTTCTCACATTTGCCTGGAGATTCAGTTAGTTTTAGCTCTTTGGAATTTTTGTACAATTATTCATTGAGAAAAAACAAACCCAAATTAGGAGATATATGTTGTAACATCCCACATGGATGAGCCGGAAAAGTGGTGATGGTGGTAGGAGTTTGCCCCATAAATGGTAGGTTGACGGTTGACAAGGACTTAAAATATTCTGGTGTCTTATTCATGAATGGGAGGAATCTGGTTAGGATGCCTCCTTAACAACATTTGTACCAGACCTATTGGCACAAATGCCAGACCTATTGGCACAAATGCTGATTATCATTAGTGCAAACGGTTGCCCTTTGCACAAACTCTGTAGATCATGGGAATCGTACGCCGGCCGGTTCTGCACAGCCTTAAAATCTGTTGTTGCTCCTAACCAGCTGATTCAAACAGCTGAATTAGCTTCAGTTTACTTAGCCCGGCTCATGAGCCATTATTTGATTTTGGTTTGTTGAACCAGGGCAACATATAAAACATGCAGAACACCAGACCTTGATTGCTAACTTTGGGATCTACTGCTGAAGACAGTATAGGGTCCAGACTCTATTTTTGGTCTCTTCTCTTTAGCTCAGCCCTCAGATTTTTTGAATGATTTTAGTTTAGGGACTGAGAAGAAAGTTTAATGCCTTTATGAAGCATTGCTTTGCTGATTTAGTTGCATCTGTTCAATTATTGTCCTGCTGAAAGGACAATTTGTGTGACAATTTATTTTAAAGGCAGAGGCCACCAGATTTGTATTTGTTAAAACATCTCTGTATTTTCAATAAGGTGTCCAGCTTTTCCGCCATACTTAACAAAAGGGAAGGATGCTTTTTGCACATAGTTTTTTATAAAATACATTTTATGTTGAGTGGTTCATTTTTAAAAACTCAATCTTATTCTTTTCTGACCAAAACACACATTTCCAGTTTAAGGTCCAGTAGAGTTGAGCAAACTGGTAGAACAGAAAATCACAGTAAGTCATGGAGGAAGGATCAACTCAGAAAAGTAAAACATCAATTTAAGGTTGCTTCAGTCACATTGTCCGTTGTTGTGGTGTTGATAACTATATAACTTGAAAATAAAAATTTGTATTAGTTCATTTAGCTGCAGATTATTTATGAATCTCCTGGGTTCTGTATGTCTTTTTTTTCTGGTCCAGCACATCTGTGAAAATGTGATGACTTTGTGTTCCAATGACAAAGATGTCTCACTCTGCCAAAAATCCTGCTGAGTACTTACCTGGAAAATATGTTTTTCTCTTTCTCTCCAACAGGTTTTTCCAGTCACAGACTTTCTGCGAGATCAAAGGTCAGTGTCAGTTTTTTATTCATCCTGAAAACATTTATAACCCAACAAAAATGTTATTTACAGCCGTGTTATCATAAAATTTGGCACACAAAGGGCAAGATTTAGTTTTAAAATGCAATGGCATCATAAGACCACTAGAGGGAAGCAGAGTATTTTTTGCAGGGTCAAATTTTTTGGCGACTTTTACAATTGTTAGGGAATAAAGAGTTCATGTAGATAAAAAAGAACATTGCTTATCATCTAACCAGGTTGAGTGACTGTGCATTGTTGAGCTGTCTGTATGTGTGTGTGTGTGTGTGTACTGCTTTCTCTTTAACTACAGCATGTTATAGAGCAGGGGCATAATTAAAGGATCTTAATTGCATTTGTATCTAAATTACCTAATTACCTAAAAAACGGATTAAATTAGTTAGTTGTTTTTTGGGGGGTGGGGGGTTTGGCAAAAATCCTATGTATTCAAGCTTCCATTTCAACATGTGTTAATTCCTACCAGTCTCTCCTCTCAGCCAGTCTCCTCCTTCTCAGTCCCACTCTACTCCGGTGCCTTCCCTCTCTGGCTCCTGATAGGGCAGCCATGGAATCAACAGAGGAGAGAAGTAGCTGGAGGAGGAGGAAAGAGAGGGAGGGATGGAGAGACAGTTTGGGTATGAGGGTAGAAACAAAGAAACGCTGCAGGTGTTGTGGAGTTGAGCATGTCTGTTGCATGACTTTACTCAGCGGCTGAAGTGTGATAGCGTTGGCTGTCAGAGGTGCAGGACTGGTAGGCTGATTTCAGCTCAGGTTTTACCTTGTTCCTTCATAGCGGTTTAGTTGATTTTAGAGAATATTGTGGAGTTCGAAAGCATGGCCCTTTTTACCAACGATGTGCACAGCCTGGGCTCCTATTACTGCCTGATCCGACGCAAGTTTAAGAGGAGGCGGAAGAAGCGCTCCGAACGCAAAGGTAACCCTAAGAGCTGAAGTTCTGTCGCCTTTTCTGATGCTGGGACGCAAACAAGTGTTTGCAGCTTTGAAACAAGTGGTTTTAGGTTGTTTCTTTATGAATGCTTGCTGAGTCCAGAATATTAAATTTATTTTTGTTTTTCATGGCTGCATATTTACAGCAAAGTTTATCCTAAACAGGTGAATTTCTGTCAATTTGTGAATGTAGTTAGTTTGATTTAGTCCTTTTCAAAGTTTGAATAATTTTTGAAAAAAAGGCATGTTGATATAAAAAATTGAAAAAATTTTCAATTTTTTTTAGGAAAATCAAAATTTCCCTTTTATATCCATGGCAAAAGACATCTTCTCAACAAAACGAGTGATATGACCAAAATTTGTCTTGTTTTTTTATTCGTTTGAAGTTCATAGTTTGATTTATCTTTGATGGGCTAAAAGGATCTCTGTGGAAATTTACAGCCTTGTTATATATATACAGATACAATAAGAAATGGGTGGGAACATTTTTTCCTCCTGGATTTACTTTAAAAGTTATTCATACCCCTTGCAGATTTAGATTTGAAATCCTTATCCCACTAAGTAGATTGTTTTCACGGGAAATGAGACCGACACCTCTACTAATTCAATAAAACAATGTAAAGGGAGTGTTTGATTAGGAAAAAATATTAATTTGTATACTTTTGTCAACCATTTTTATTTTAAAAAAAATGTAGACTTCTATTAAACCTATAATTGCTGCTCAGCTTCTTGAATGTCTCCAAAGTTGCTTTGACCTTTTTATCTATGATGTCGATATCTTAGTCTCTTCCATTATCCAATTCTTTAGATTATCTATCATATAAACACCTCAACCTTCACTGGACCATCTAAGAATTATTACTTTCAGTCAAAATAGATTAGTAGATCAAAATAGTCTAAAGAACTTTCCATCAAAACCACTTTTATGATAACAAGGAAATCTGTTTGCATGGAAGCAAAATACAAAGCCACCTGCGTCTGTATAAAACCTTTACAAAGACCTGTAGAAATAGGTCACTCTTCGACAGCAGGTATTTTTTTCTAACAATTGGACATAAAATTTTCAGCAAAATTGAATGAAAAGTTGCTAAAAGTGAGGAGTGGAGCAACGTCTCTGCAGTTCTTCCAAACACGACAGCAGTATCTAATAGAGAAGGATGTTCAAAAACTTTTTTGTTTAGTTTTGTCTCCTGCATAAAACATTCCAATAAATCACTTTATTTTCCAGAGAAAACAAATCGATTAAACGTCAGTGTGTTAAATCTAAGGCAATAAATGAGTTCAATTACCAGAGCNCAAAAAGTGGTGAAGATCTTAAGCGATGTCATGATGAGAATATTCATACAGTAGCATCTCAGTGACATGTTTTCCTGGTGCTGCTGCAGCCCTAAAACAAATACTTTCTTTGAATCTTTAGAAAACCAGAAGAACTACCGATCCAGACCAGCTTCAGAGAACCAGGAGAGTCTGGTAGGTTGAAAGAAAAACATAAGGAAAGGAGTACAGCACTGCATGCACCACATACTTGGCTTTTCCCACTTAATTTTATGAAATTTAAGTATAACAAATACTCTTCTAAAATAAGCCTCTTTCCATGCCAATTTTAATCCCCTGACAGACAAAAAGTTAAGGACTACTAATAAGGAGTTTATACAGAGAATAAGTGAAAATATGCTCAATTAAATTATGCTGTAGTGACACTGTTTAAGGTGCCATTAATTGTGGCACCAGTTATATTCTATTTTTTAACACAGGATCCTGACCCCACTAATGTACTGAAATTAAAATGTGGATTTTTCAATTTTTTAAAAAATTCTCTTTTCATTGTGGGATTATGCTGCGGCCATAAGATATGAATTTATTCAAGATATTTCCACACATCTCCACTAGAGTAGAGCGTACTGTTAATTTCTCACTAATCTGCTTTGGGGAAAAAGCTGGAAAAATGCAGGATAAATGCATTGAGGGTAAAGTAAGCTTCAATGAAACACGTGTTAAGTCATATTCCATCCTTGGAAATAGAGTTTATAAGTCATACAAGCATCTCTGGAAACACTTGAAGAAAGGGGGAAAATATTGTTCCCACTTGGTTTATTCTTAGATCTCTGTGCATTTTAGTTGAACACTCAAACTGACCACAGAAGCCTGGATTTCCTCCCTTTAAAACAGTTTAAGAGCTTGTTTTTGTCAAGGTTCTTGTTTCGCTGTCAAACCACACTAAAAGTCACCAGGAGGTCAGCTGAAGCGTCTTGCTGGGTGACCACAGCTTCTCTCCGCTTCTCCTCTCAGTCAGCGCTGCAACTGCCAAGACCGAGAGCGCTCTGAGCGGGGTTTGCTTTTCACAACTTTTACAATATCACATGCTTCTCTGACTTTATTGTTGCTGGCTCGCAGAATGTGCATGGTCTATAAATTTAAATTTTTAGGGAAATGGTTGTTATGGTCTTGATTTGAGGAAAATAAAGTAGCGCGCAGTCGGAGCAGATGTAAGTCAGCCAAGGCAGTGGTGATGGAAGTTGGCCAGCTGAAGTTATGATTGGCCTGCACACAGAAGCATGAATGAATTTGCGTCTGGAGTATATTTATGTTCATCATTTACTTTCTCATACTGATTCTCTGCCCCACAAACATTAACCTGAATCTGCTGGCCTGTGCCTTCCTCTCATTCACTTAACCTTTAACCAGCACCTTAAATATATTTAATGTGAAGCAGCTGGACCTGAAGAAACGCTACATCGTTGGTCTCTTGTGTCTCATCAGTATTTTTGGAGGAAGCCTTTCCTAACTCTTTCTGTTCACCTCATTCCGCCTCCCTGTCTTCATTTCCACTTCTCAGCTGAGCTTTTCTTCGTTTCTTTATCTTATGTTCTCACTCGAGGGTTTTTCTCAATATCCTCGCCTCTCTTTCCTTTGTACTTCTCAGGCTTTAATGTCTGTTATTCTCCCCCCTTCTCGTTTTGCATTCCTGCACTATCATCCCTGTCCCAGGGTGCTATATCTAGAAGAAAGACAGTGGAGCTTTGAGGCTTTCTAGTTCTCACATTTGCCTGGAGATTCAGTTAGTTTTAGCTCTTTGGAATTTTTGTACAATTATTCATTGAGAAAAAACAAACCCAAATTAGGAGTTATATGTTGTAACGTCCCACATGGATGAGCCGGAAAAGTGGTGATGGTGGTAGGAGTTTGCCCCATAAATGGTAGGTTGACGGTTGACAAGGACTTAAAATATTCTGGTGTCTTATTCATGAATGGGAGGAATCTGGTTAGGATGCCTCCTTAACAACATTTGTACCAGACCTATTGGCACAAATGCCAGACCTATTGGCACAAATGCTGATTATCATTAGTGCAAACGGTTGCCCTTTGCACAAACTCTGTAGATCATGGGAATCGTACGCCGGCCGGTTCTGCACAGCCTTAAAATCTGTTGTTGCTCCTAACCAGCTGATTCAAACAGCTGAATTAGCTTCAGTTTACTTAGCCCGGCTCATGAGCCATTATTTGATTTTGGTTTGTTGAACCAGGGCAACATATAAAACATGCAGAACACCAGACCTTGATTGCTAACTTTGGGATCTACTGCTGAAGACAGTATAGGGTCCAGACTCTATTTTTGGTCTCTTCTCTTTAGCTCAGCCCTCAGATTTTTTGAATGATTTTAGTTTAGGGACTGAGAAGAAAGTTTAATGCCTTTATGAAGCATTGCT
The DNA here is from genome assembly GCF_000485575.1 of Poecilia formosa. Lineage (NCBI taxonomy): Eukaryota > Metazoa > Chordata > Actinopteri > Cyprinodontiformes > Poeciliidae > Poecilia > Poecilia formosa. The sequence goes on along the minus strand of NW_006800292.1, from coordinate 405,672 downwards.
TTGCTGATTTAGTTGCATCTGTTCAATTATTGTCCTGCTGAAAGGACAATTTGTGTGACAATTTATTTTAAAGGCAGAGGCCACCAGATTTGTATTTGTTAAAACATCTCTGTATTTTCAATAAGGTGTCCAGCTTTTCCGCCATACTTAACAAAAGGGAAGGATGCTTTTTGCACATAGTTTTTTATAAAATACATTTTATGTTGAGTGGTTCATTTTTAAAAACTCAATCTTATTCTTTTCTGACCAAAACACACATTTCCAGTTTAAGGTCCAGTAGAGTTGAGCAAACTGGTAGAACAGAAAATCACAGTAAGTCATGGAGGAAGGATCAACTCAGAAAAGTAAAACATCAATTTAAGGTTGCTTCAGTCACATTGTCCGTTGTTGTGGTGTTGATAACTATATAACTTGAAAATAAAAATTTGTATTAGTTCATTTAGCTGCAGATTATTTATGAATCTCCTGGGTTCTGTATGTCTTTTTTTTCTGGTCCAGCACATCTGTGAAAATGTGATGACTTTGTGTTCCAATGACAAAGATGTCTCACTCTGCCAAAAATCCTGCTGAGTACTTACCTGGAAAATATGTTTTTCTCTTTCTCTCCAACAGGTTTTTCCAGTCACAGACTTTCTGCGAGATCAAAGGTCAGTGTCAGTTTTTTATTCATCCTGAAAACATTTATAACCCAACAAAAATGTTATTTACAGCCGTGTTATCATAAAATTTGGCACACAAAGTTCAAGATTTAGTTTTAAAATGCAATGGCATCATAAGACCACTAGAGGGAAGCAGAGTATTTTTTGCAGAGTCAAATTTTTTGGCGACTTTTACAATTGTTAGGGAATAAGAGTTCATGTAGATAAAAAAAGAGCATTGCTTATCATCTAACCAGGTTGAGTCACTGTGCATTGTTGAGCTGTCTGTATGTGTGTGTGTGTGTGTGTACTGCTTTCTCTTTAACTACAGCATGTTATAGAGCAGGGGCATAATTAAAGGATCTTAATTGCATTTGTATCTAAATTACCTAATTACCTAAAAAACGGATTAAATTAGTTAGTTGTTTTTTGGGGGGTGGGGGGTTTGGCAAAAATCCTATGTATTCAAGCTTCCATTTCAACATGTGTTAATTCCTACCAGTCTCTCCTCTCAGCCAGTCTCCTCCTTCTCAGTCCCACTCTACTCCGGTGCCTTCCCTCTCTGGCTCCTGATAGGGCAGCCATGGAATCAACAGAGGAGAGAAGTAGCTGGAGGAGGAGGAAAGAGAGGGAGGGATGGAGAGACAGTTTGGGTATGAGGGTAGAAACAAAGAAACGCTGCAGGTGTTGTGGAGTTGAGCATGTCTGTTGCATGACTTTACTCAGCGGCTGAAGTGTGATAGCGTTGGCTGTCAGAGGTGCAGGACTGGTAGGCTGATTTCAGCTCAGGTTTTACCTTGTTCCTTCATAGCGCTTTAGTTGATTTTAGAGAATATTGTGGAGTTCGAAAGCATGGCCCTTTTTACCAACGATGTGCACAGCCTGGGCTCCTATTACTGCCTGATCCGACGCAAGTTTAAGAGGAGGCGGAAGAAGCGCTCCGAACGCAAAGGTAACCCTAAGAGTTGAAGTTCTGTCGCCTTGTCTGATGCTGGGACGCAAACAAGTGTTTGCAGCTTTGAAACAAGTGGTTTTAGGTTGTTTCTTTATGAATGCTTGCTGAGTCCAGAATATTAAATTTATTTTTGTTTTTCATGGCTGCATATTTACAGCAAAGTTTATCCTAAACAGGTGAATTTCTGTCAATCTGTGAATGTAGTTAGTTTGATTTAGTCCTTTTCAAAGTTTGAATATTTTTTGAAAAAAAGGCATGTTGATATAAAAAATTTAAAAATTTTCAATTTTTTTTAGGAAAACCAAAATATTCCTTTTGCCATTCCCATGGCAAAAGACATCTTCTCGACAAAACGAGTGACGTGACCAAAATTTGTCTTGTTTTTTATTCGTTTGAAGTTCATAGTTTGATTTATCTTTGATGGGCTAAAAGGATCTCTGTGTAAATTTACAGCCTTGTTATATACAGATACAATAAGAAATGGGTGGGAACATTTTTTCCTCCTGGATTTACTTTAAAAGTTATTCATACCCCTTGCAGATTTAGATTTGAAATCCTTATCCCACTAAGTAGATTGTTTTCACGGGAAATGAGACCGACACCTCTACTAATTCAATAAAACAATGTAAAGGGAGTGTTTGATTAGGAAAAAATATTAATTTGTATACTTTTGTCAACCATTTTTATTTTAAAAAAAATGTAGACTTCTATTAAACCTATAATTGCTGCTCAGCTTCTTGAATGTCTCCAAAGTTGCTTTGACCTTTTTATCTATGATGTCGATATCTTAGTCTCTTCCATTATCCAATTCTTTAGATTATCTATCATATAAATATCTCAACCTTCACTGGACCATCTAAGAATTATTACTTTCAGTCAAAATAGATTAGTAGATCAAAATAGTCTAAAGAACTTTCCATCAAAACCACTTTTATGATAACAAGGAAATCTGTTTGCATGGAAGCAAAATACAAAGCCACCTGCGTCTGTATAAAACCTTTACAAAGACCTGTAGAAATAGGTCACTCTTCGACAGCAGGTATTTTTTTCTAACAATTGGACATAAAATTTTCAGCAAAATTGAATGAAAAGTTGCTAAAAGTGAGGAGTGGAGCAACGTCTCTGCAGTTCTTCCAAACGCGACAGCAGTATCTAATAGAGAAGGATGTTCAAAAACTTTTTTGTTTAGTTTTGTCTCCTGCATAAAACATTCCAATAAATCACTTTATTTTCCAGAGAAAACAAATCGATTAAACGTCAGTGTGTTAAATCTAAGGCAATAAATGAGTTCAATTACCAGAGCAAGCCCTAAAATATCAAAATCATCTCCTTTTTTTTTGCCTGAAGAGACTCCAGAGATGTGTTTTCTTTGTCTTCCTTCCCCTCCGTGTCTCTCTGAGCGAGGCGGGTCGCAGCTCATCATAATTGAAGTTGAATGACGAGAGCCCTTCAGCGCTCGGAGCGTTTCTCTCCTGAGTTTGCTGCTCCGCTCCGGGGGATTAACCAAACAGAGAAGGTAGTAATTACTCAGGTGGCCACAGCTCAGCGGCAGCATTAGCCATGTCTCAGCCACTTGCTTTGACATCCGCCAACCTCCTCCGTACCGCCGCCTCACCTCTACCGTCAAGTCCATTCATCCAACTAAACCCACCTCTGCTGAGGGAGCATTTTATTTTTTTATCCTTTGATTTAAAAACTCCAGGTCTGCTCGCTCAGAGTGAATATGTCTATCAGTATTACCCAGCTCTGTTTCCCGCCTCTTTTATTCTCCCACTCTTATCACCTGGGAAGGAAATTTGCACTTTTCGCCGGAGAGAAGCGATGACGAAGCAGGAGGAGAAGGAGTTTGGCCCGACTCTTACTCTGCTTTAGCTTTCTTCGATTTCAGCTCTTCAGTGAATTCCTGGGTTCTTGAGTTCCTGGAGGTGTTTGGTTTGTTGCTGGATCACTGATCACTTCAAACTAAATCTGGAAATTCCCCGTGTCGATTTCTCTTTATAATCTGGAAATGATCTCAACATTTTCCCACCAAAGCTGCTTGTGTATCACGAATTGTTCCAAAACTTCTACCTCACTTCCAAATTACGTTATTTTGCAAACGATGACTAGTTCCTGTGTAAAAATGTGGTTGTTTAAATATAAAGCTGTGATTTTTAACCTGTTGTCTCACTAATCAGCACACCTCAGGGAAAAAGAGACATGAACACTGGCTCTTCCCTGTTCAGACATTTCTGTCTTCCATGTTTTATGACGGCGACATGAAAAACACTGAAACCTTCAGGCCGTAATTATTGCATGTGACTCTATGCAGCCACGTTGAAACAAAGCACGTCCGCTTTTAGTTTTAGGCTCTGCATAAATTTGAACATAATAAAAAGAATCTGGTCTTTACAGGGTTTTCAAGTTACTTAGATCTGATTTCAGCTGTAAATCTCATCTTGTTATTCTTTAATAAGCCAAAAAAGGGTGAAAGTAGAAAGTGGTTTAAAAAATACCAAACAACTAGATACAATGTTAAGCAGACAGACAAATTTTATCCACAGAAAACAGGACATCCTGGTTTGAAAAGATATTTTTTTTATTCTTCAGGTAACTTTTAATTTGATGTTTGGGTTTAATCTATTACGAACTGTTAAAGTCTCGTAACTCCACATGTTTAGTTTATAATTGAACTTTAGTATATTCAATAATGCATCTAATTAAAATAATTTAGTTTAAACTAAACTAAGACTCTTTTCTGCAGCACATTTAAGTTTGAGATAAAGCAATAGATTTTAACATTGTATCTGTATTATATTTTTAAGACTGTTATTTATTTATTTAGGTGATTTTTTTAGCATTTCCATACACTCGTAAAAAAAAAAAAAAAACACGTTGCTGAAAAAACCCAACAAAACAAAATTAAACAAAAATAGCAAAAGAAAAAAGAACAAGACAAAACTAATACAGAATTATATAAACAATATTTAAATCCCTATCAATTGCAAAAACAAAAAGTGTAAACCACAAAAGGTGTAAGATTACATAGAAAATTATATAGATAATTAGCTTTTTATACACAGCAAATTATCATTTTTCTAAAATGTATCTTCATCAGTAAAAGCAATAAAAAAGCACAAAGTTTATGAAGACTGGAGGCAGGTATTGTATGAGTGATACTAAGTATGAAAGACATCAGCAATGACCTTGTGAAGAGTTTATTACTTGCCTGTCAGTCAGGGAAGGGTTATATTAGTAAGTTCATCTTCATCAAACATTGAAAGAGATTATCCATAAGTGGAAAACAAGTTGTGACAACTGAGAATCTGCCAAAGCTGCAGATATCCTGGTATATTCACCCTACGGTCAAACTGTGCGATATCCAGATAGCTGATTTTAAAGTCTACTGGTCTCGGCATGTTATAAATGGTGAAGTTGATGAGAGTAGAAACAGGCTGGAAAACGTGGAAAGAGAAGCGAACAAATGTGGGAACAGGGCTTAGGTTTGCAACCACAGGACTTCAGAAGAAATATCTTTTGGACCAAAGTACAGACGTCTGACCCAATCAGACCAAGCAACAGACTCTGAGTATCAGCAGGAAAACCTCCTACTAAATGTCAAGCACTGAAATCCAGAGCTTAAAATGATTTAAATGTTCTGGTGGGAATATAAATGAGCCTTGCACAAACATATCTCCAAACAGATCTTCAACAGACTGAAGCCAAAACTCCTCCACAAGAGTGAGAGCCTGATAAAGACAGAGATTTACAGCTAAAAGTGATTCTGTAAGTTATTGGATCAAAGCTGATATGGTTTCAAGTTCGAGTTGGTGTTTAATATTTTAAGAGCCCATAAGGGTAAGCAAATGCTTTACTTTATCCCAATCATTTTACCATAACTGTATACTGCAGGGGCATCCAAACATTTTGTCACATGGGCCGAAGTAATGCCCAAAATAATGTTCTTTTACCTGCTCAACAATAAATAAAGCAGGCGTGCAATACTTTAATTAAACAAATACACTAGTCACATTTGTTGTTGGAAAAACATGTGTAAATTATTATAAGTAAGAAAACTTAAAAAGGGTTTTGCATGTTTGCCTTACATGTTCTAGGTATCAATTGGAAAAAAATAGAAGAAAATGTAGTTATTTATAAGCAGTAAGATCTGGATTTAGGTCACTTTAAAAAAAACAACTGTATTTAGCCAAGTTTAAGTGTTGATATTTGAATTTGTATCTTTTATTAACATATTATTACGTTTCTTATAGAAATTGACATAATTCTCAGCTATTACTCAACTCCAGTCTTTGGATATAAACTGAATGATGCATTAACCTGTTTCTATGTGAGGGATTGTGATTTAGCTCTCAGTGAATTAACATATAGCGCAGAGTGACTTTCAAAAGACTCAACTTAAGCATATCCCCGGTGCATCTCTCATAAATGTGCCAAACCATGACACTTGCAGACGATGCTTTCCAATGGGCCGTATATGAAAAATGGAAAATGGGGAACAGAGGCCTTTTCTGCCTCGCCAGCAAAATCTCTAAAATGAGCTTTTGCAACTTGAATAGTGTGGGAGGGGGCTCTGCACCGCCTGACGCTTCAAATCCATCGCTGTGAGGGGGAAGACTTTTCATGCAAGATTTTTTTTTCTTTTTCTTTTTTTTTTTTTGTAGCTTCATTTTTCACTTGTTCCTGTATTTTTTTTCAAGCCATTTGTAAGTTACTGAATGGTTTTTTTGAATGCCTCACATTTATTATTGTTATTTTCTTTAAATTGATTAGCCGGCCTTGAACAGCTCGGATTAACTTCTGACATCCACAGCAGATGAAGCCAAATAGAAAACAAAGTCCCATTCATTTATATTAGATAAAAAAAAAGAGCAGATGATTAGAAGCAGTGCCTGGCTGAGTACTGCAAACACAGCGGCACTCTGTCATAATAAGAAATGAGTTGTGTCTGCCTGTCTCAATGTAATTAGCTTTGATTAGCATGCTGCTAATGACTATGACGGACTGTCGCAGGGGGAAACAAAAAACTCTACTCTGTGGGATCCTTCAAACCACTGAGGTTTGTTTAGCTGACTGTGAGAGATTACAAATCTCTGCAGAGATTTGAGATTGCATAAATATGAGATTGTTTTGCCATTTATTATGCACACTTTATGATACGCTCTGCAGAGGAGGAACTAAACCACAACTCCGTCTTCTTTCCATTCACCTCTTTGTCGTCTGTCACAACCTTTTCCATCCGACTGAGGTCTCCCTCCATGCCCTGTCCTAACTGTCCATCAATTCCACCTCATCTGGTTGACAGCAGAAAGGCCACGAGGTGTGAAATTCAGCTCCTGCACGACGCCGTCTGCAGGTCGCAGCCCTGCACAAAAATTTTACATGGATTCATCCACAGCTTTGCGGTATTTTACTTTCGGACGTCCCCCTCACCCCCTCACACATGAGTAGACACAAACATGTGGAAGTAAATGGAGTCAGGATCATTTCACCAGGCCTTGGATGTGATAAACGATGGTAGGTGTAAAGCTCCATGGACATCAAATCAAGGAGAATAGAGGGACAGAGGACATTGGTGTGACTGGGTCCACAGCTTTCAAACCATGACTTACTTTCCTATACATTGCTTAACAACACTTTAGAGTATTTTTTGTCTGATTCGTAACTTCTTGGTTTTTGTACTGTGTCATACACTTGGGTGGTAAAAGAGGAAAAGATGCAGGAAAGCAATGTTGGGAAGCCAACACAGAGTAAAACAATTGTCTAGACTAGACCTAGACTTTGAAAATGTGGTCTTAAGTCCAGTACTGAGTGCCAACTGCATTTGCGTTTACCAGGTGTGTATTTTAAGTGTCTTTGTAAGATGGAAAAAGTAGTCACAAGTCAGCAAAAATGGGTTAATTGTAATAGATTAGTTGCAATAGATTGATCCCAAATTAATGTTTTGATATTGTGGATCCCTAGTTTTAAAGTATGTGGATTTAGCAGAACTTAAGTTTGTTCAAATCAATGCCTTAGACCAGTGGTCCCCAACCTTTTTATTACCACGGACCGGTAGACTTGGAAAATTTTGCTGCGGCCCGGGAGGAGGGGGGTTGAACCGTCAGATAAGGCTCCTGCATGTTGGTGTTCCCGCTAAATCCTGAATATACCTAATTTAGGTTGTCTTGGGCTTTTTATCGCAGCTTGTGGGGTTTTCCCTGACTGGGAACGAGAATACAACCTGCTGAATGTAACAGGTAGCCAATCAGAAAGCGCGGTGACGACAGAACAGAGGCGAATCCCAAACAGCTGACATATAGCGCAACTGAGAGTCCGGTGGATATCGGAGATGATATGTGGAAATGTTTATTATATATAAAGGTTATTATTATATATGTTTGTTTATTCAGTTAAAAATGTTAACTATGAAAAAACATATTCACCTCCAAATCATAGTGAGCGGCTGCTCCCGCTGTCTTTTATCCACCGCCTTTTCTTTTTATTACGTCTTTTATCTCTTAAAATGAGTCCACATCCTGATATTGCTTCTACATCGTCATCCGTGTTTGGTCATTCTAAATTCCCGTATGCTATGTTGGGGGTTTTGTGGATTTTCTTCTGGAATCGCGATGTTTGTGACTGGAATCGGTTCGTGTGGTGTGCTGCTCCTGCCGTGTGGCTGGAGACACGAACCGATCGAACCTGTTGGACTTTTATCAGCTCTGTGGTCACAGAGGTTTGGAGAATCGGCCGACAATCTTTAAATCTTGCCGTCTAAACCAGACTTAAGACTCACAAGCTCTACTCATCTCCTCTCGACCACTGCCCAAACGCTCTCTGACTCTGGTCACTATGGTAACGTTTATATGTCCCTTCAAAATAAGATACAGATGCGCAACAAAAACGAACATTTTACTTTCGTGAACATTTTAGCTCACGATAATGACTAACGGGAGCCCTGAGCTTGTTTCTCTGCAATGAGACGGTCCCATCTGGGAGTGATGGGAGACAATGACACCCGAAGTGTTGCTTATATCCACAGCCTGCTTGGTCTCTATGTGGCGAAGCAGTTTGAAGCTTCATTGCCTCATTAGCAGCAGGTCGCCTCATGTTACGCAGAGCGGCTTGTAATGTTTGACTCACCTACCGGTCCGGGATAAATCCATCCTCCTGTCTCTTCTCTGTTTCTCTCCCCTTTGCAAAGAAACTTTCCAAAGACATCTGATCTGTTTCTTACTCATTTTGCTGCTTGTGGGCTCAGTGTTGGCGCGCAAGTAACTGAGAGAATCCGGTTATAGGATTTTCAAAATAAAAGATCCTCCAGACTTTTATAATACATAAAACGGAAATATTTATTTACTTCTTGCGCGACCCGGTACTAATTGGTCCACGGACCGGGAGTTGGGGACCACTGCCTTAGACCATAACTCAACTGGACAGTGTCTTTAACTCTTGTAGACAAATGGTAAGACTGTATGTTTTAATGTTCAAAGAAGACTTCATAGTCNAGACTGTATGTTTTAATGTTCAAAGAAGACTTCATAGTCCCTGAAGAGCAGCTTCCTGACAAATGTCTGACTGACTGCTTCATCAATTATAGATTAATCAGCAGAGTACTCAAATACTAAAATATTCAACAGCTGTAACTGCAACCCGATTTTAAACAAAACAATCCTGCTGTCGGTTCAGAGTGACATTCCTGCTGTCCTCTGTCTCCAGTATGAGGACGTGTTCTGCTGTTGTTGATGCCTTCATGCTGATGCAGGACTCACACTGAGCTGTTTTCGTCCATGAACATGTGAGCTCTCAGGAGCCTCCAACCTGTGAGCTCGGTTTGCGGCTCTGAACATTGAGCACAGCGTCGTCGGTGGCCCTCCGTGGGCCGAGCACGCTCACACATCCGAAAATTCGCTCATTTCCAGACACACTGAAACGTACACTCTTTTCCCCACGGGCACCCGGTGCCTATGCTGTGTCATAAATCAGAGCTGTCAAATAGATTTTACAGCACCTAGTGAAAAGAGGAGAGGCAGCCACCCAACAACCTTGAAAAGATGGAAGAAAGCAGGAGTAGAGGAGTTGTATTATTATCAAACCTGAAGCCTGGACCTAAGGAATCTATGAAGAAGGATAGGGCAGTTTTTCATGAGAGAACATGGATGACAGATACTTTGGGTGGTGTTACAAGGACCAGCCCTGAATGCACCAAATAACCAGAAAACATATGGTTCACATGGCTAGCTTTCTGCTTTTTCTTTCTTCATTTTAATATTTTAGATCATGTCTTTATTGTGACTGAAGTCAACATGTAGTAAGTGGTGTGGTTGGCCAGTTCCCTCACATACTCTTAGATTGTGTCCACTTGGTTCTGAAGTTTTAGACGTTATTGGTGGTTGTTAGATTATTTCAGATTATTTCTCTATAAAATACAAACACTTTGAACAAGTAATTTGATTACTGACTCTTGTGGATGTATTGCATGTAAACAGAAGGAAAGAGTTTCCTTCTGTCATGAAATCTGACAAGTTTCCATATGTCTACTTTTTGCTTTTTTGCCTTCAACAATTTTTTTTTCACATTTTTTTTTCTTTTGTTTTTTTTTCCTGTTGACCCCACATGAAACAGGCGACATCCATCTCTCCCTGGACACAGTCACTTCCTGTCACTCCTAAATATTAACTCTCATTGTTTCTTTTTTTGTTTTTTTCCACAACTTAAATGACCTTATCTCCAAATGTGCTAATAGCCAAGCAAATTTTTCGTTGAGGACTTTTACTAACATTGAGAGTGACTTCCCCTAAATAAATTATTCCGGATCAGCTCAAAAGTGCTAATTTATTTGGCTGATTTACAAACTTTCCATTGAATAAAGTTTGATATATATCGAAGTTCTTATTATCGACTATTAAAGCTTTTTCAAGTAGTTGCATGTTTATGTTATGCTCTTATTTTGAAGTGGATTTAGACTGTTCGATTTCCTCTGCTCTCTTCTTTTGCCAATAATTTTATTTCTAACAGGAACAAAATAAAACTGACTGGAGAACAAGGTATTAAGATAAATCCAAACTCTAAGGGCATTGCAGAACACGTAAATTGTGTCAAAATGAAATTGGTGCTTGAGGGTTGTAGCCTTTCAAGGGCAGATATAATTTGATTTGAAGTTAGTCCTTTTGCATTAGTTTCCACAAAATACCATGTCTGTGTAGTGGTTTAGTGTTAACAGAACTATTGTTTATGATTAGTGCTTTAGCTTTTTAGTTAGCGATGCCAATCACGGAGAGCAATGAATAATAATCCGATGTATTGAGATGTACATTTTAGATGTAAGTCCCATATTTCCGTCCAATGACAATAAAGGGTTTTTGTATCCATCATTGTCCGTTATCACATTAGACTGTACTAATTGTTATGGAGAGGCTTGATTTTTGGATTCGCTCAGCGAAACAATGAATTCCATACATATTAACACTAACTCATGGGGATCCTGAGTGTAAAACTTGAAGGCCATTTTTATTAAGCGCTCATTGGGTCAGATAACTTTCCCATAAATCCCCCTGATTGGAGGAGCCTCATTGGCTGTCATCGTCTGAGTAGCTGCCTCTTAATATGCAGAGTGGAGGGAAGTACAGACATCCAGCAGCGGGGCTCAGAAGGCAAATCACTTCTGGCAGTCTAATTCACCGGTCATTAGAAGGGCCAAATTGAATAATGGACTCAGAGGTGAGTTGTGAACGCGTGTGTGTGTGTGCTCATGTGTAAGTGTATCTGATGAGGCTGGGACAGCCATGTTGGGTGAAAGTGTGTGTGAGGGTATTCTGCAGCCCCTTCACTTTGGCCCATCAGTTTCAATCTGGTTGGACGACAGGCGCTCCTTCTTGGTGCCAGGACCCCTCTCCATTAGGCCACCGCTGCCCACACGTGTACTCCATTAGGCGGCATTACCTGCTCTGTGCCTGGAGAAGTCTCCTCGGGAAGCAGGAGGATGGAGGATGGCGCAGAGCTCCTCGCTTCACACAAAAAACAAAAAGAGCCGATCCTGCTTCTATTAAGATTCTTCCTCTCTCACACTCTTCTCTCTGTAATCACAGGCCTGCCAGAGCCTTATTGGGGAAAGTAATGGGATTGTAGGGCAGCGACAGTGGCACTCACTTATCTGACTGCATACATTGGCAGTAACAATGAGCCGTGTGTCTTTAATCATACATTTTCCTAGCTTTAGTTTATGCCCTCTTTTGCTTTTAGTTGCCAGTAAATTAATCTTTTTTTTATTTCTGTTTCTGGTTTTTGTCTTTTAAGTGAACATTTCTGCCTCTTTGAGAAGACAATTACTGAAAGTCTTTAAATTATCCACTCCATGTTGCTGCAGCCTTAAATATTGAATGGCTGCTAAAAGATAGGACGGGAGAAATTAGTTAATATCAAATCAGAGTTATTCCTAACAGCGCTGAGCATCTTGGTGGTTGGATCAGACCTGATGGGAATCGGAAAAGGGAATTTTGTTTTGGGAATGAAGGAAAAATCGGAGAGAAATGAAATGGATTGGGTAGAGGTGGCTGCCTGGTGGGCCTATCAGTCTGTGTTAGAGCCACTGAGAGGGTTGTCTCACAGGTGGGCTCTCCTGCAACAGCCATTTCCCCTGGCTATTTGTCTCTGTCCAGTTTCTTTCCCTTTCCCTTGCCCACTTTTCTTCCTCTTTCATCTCCTCCTCTGCCTCATCTTCGATTGCTCATTTCAGTCTCTCGTTCTTGTTCGATCTCTTCCTTCTCTTGTTACACTGATTCTCTACTTTTGCCAGTTTAAAACTTTTACCTTTTAGGCAGAGAGAGCATTGGTATTATTAATATAAACATTGATTAAAGTACCAAACTACCACTTTTCTCACTTTATTCAGAACTAAACAATTAATAAGATTGATTTTTAATTATTGAATGATTGTTTTACTGTCCTACTATGAAAATGTTTTAAATCATCCCTGTTTTTTGCAATCCGCTTCTAATGAGCCTAACATTTGTGTCGAAATTTAAAGTCCCAGAAATTTTTCAGGCTTTCTCAAGGTCTTCAGAGTTTTCTCTGAGTTTTTGTTTCTTTTTTACTCATTTCAAATCCATCCCTTGAACTTGATAATGACAGGATCTTGTTCAGTTTGAAGAAAAATTACTGAAGTAAACAAGTAGAGGGTAAGCAGTATCTGAAAATCAGGTCTTTGAGAAATGATGAGAAATACATCATTCTTTAGTTGATCATCAACGTTACCCAAAGTTTTCAGCTGTTACCTCATTGGTGCTAAAATCGTACTGTATTTTTATCAAAATAAATTTATATTTGGTATATTTTATAGATTTAACAAATCGATGTGCACAAATATGTCTTTATGACAGCATGCACATGATAGAAGCATCTAACTAAAATAGGTTCTTTGCTCAAGTTTAGGTTTTTTTCTGTTATTAGGTCTGGACTTACCAGCCACCTTTTGATGTGCACCTTTCTAGTACCCAATTCCTATAGAAATGCTTTAGTTCCTCATGGCACTGATTCAACAAGGTGCCAAGCACACCTTTGATCTTGGGTCCAAATTCACATTAGAGCGTCAAGCAATTGCTGCAGATTTAGGGAAATTTGTTGTGAATGTCCTGTTCCACAACATCCCAAAGGAGCTCTATTAGATTGAGATCAAGAAACCGAGTTTGAGATGGCTTGAACTTTTGACGTGATGCATTAACCTGCTAGAAGCAGCTTTTGGAAGGTCAGCAAAGATCTTCAGATAGGCTGCTCAGTTGAAAAGGCCAGAAATGTGTCATAAAACACTGGCACTGGCCAGTTACCAGTCTCAAGGTACTGTGCAAAACTTAAAAAGTTATGATTTCAGATCCATTCAAGTTTTACTGGGCATAAAAACCAAGAATAAACCATTAACAGATATGTACATAATCATAGATTACTCAACAAGCTATAAAATCTTTCCCTAAAATAGTTTTATATCAAAAAGCAACACGTTCCTCATCCTGCTGGCATTCATTTTACAATGTGTCAGGCTCTGCACTGTGTGCAGCCACTCAGCTGGAGACGGACCATATAAAGCCTTTAGAGCAGATGTTTACCACTGGTTTCCTTGGAGGTAGATGTTTTTGGTAACTACCTCATGCATATCAACCCCTCTTCCATTGTTGGCCCGTTGTAACAACATCTGTGTCGAAAGCAAATATGTACGACCTCATGTTGTGTTTAGTCTGATAAAATAAGTGTAAAATTGAGCTTTAAGAGTCTGGACCTAAAACAGTCAAAGAAAATGACTGCTGTAATGTTTTTTTTATTTAATTGGATTAGCATGTTGAGAAGTTTCATCCAGTATCTGTCAAACAAAATTCCAGGAACTTTAAAAATGAGACAAGGAGGCTAAAAATGCTCATGTGTATGTTTAGGGTTTAGTACAATGCTAATCAATTTATTTATTGTTCCATTTAAATAATATTAGACAGTCATCAGAAGCATAACTAACAGATATGCCTTGATGGAGACTGGAAGCTGCAGCAACCATTTAGCTACAGTTTCCTCTTTGGTCCAGCAGTCGAGCTGAATGCCCTCCCACGGCCCTGCAGATGCTAGAAGGGATCACAGCTACTCACTCTGGTGATTTATGACCCCACCTGAAGCCAGTTTAAGAAGCCTGTCTGCTTGTATGTGTGTGTTTTTGTTAAATTGTTGAAGGAACATATAAGCAAGCAAGACAGAGAGAGGCTAAGAATGTGTGAAGTAAGAGAAGCAATCGGTTGATGGCACAAAGAATGCACGAGAAAAAAATGGTATTTTAATGTATGACAGAAAATTTGGGGTTACTTGGTATTCCAGTTAAACAGCAGGTATTAGACTGTAATAAATTACAATTTTATGTGTTTAGTTCCATTAGAAATGTTCATTTTTCAGTTACTGCGACAGACTGGCGACCTGTCCAGGGTGACCCCGCCTCTCGCCCGGAACGTTAGCTGGAGAGGCACCAGCAACTCTCCCGACCCCACTGAGGGACAAGGGTGTGAAGAAAATGGATGAATGGATTTTTCAGTTACATTTCAGACTACAATGGACTTCCGCCTATTTGTGGTTCAGTGTCCATGGATCTTTCTGTGGGAGTTATTCTCAGAGTTATTTGTGGAAAATATGCCTATATTTCTTAGACCATTCTAAAATATTTCAATGAAAGTGCAGTTTGGGGAATTATAATCAGGGGCGCAACTACATACTTTCTGAGGTTTATGCGAACATCTCATCGGCGCCCCCGGCCCCAATGACATAAACTTGTACAATTCATCTTTAATTAAAGTATCAATAATAATAAATGTACATATATGTGAATAAATTGCTGGCTACAGGGCAATTAAGAAGAATGAAACAAAAAACAGGGCAATATTTCATCATTTAACATATAAGTAAGTCAAAAAGCCACTTCTGTTGGCCTGTGTCTAGAACAGTTTATGGGCTGCAGGTCTGAGGCTTTTTGTTAGCAAGTTTTGCAGCTTTTGCATTTTGCAGCTTGATAGGAAACCAATTCATTCCATCTCCATATTCATCTTGTGTAAATTACAAACAACTGTAGCATAATGATAAAATGATAATGATGAAATAAGATAAATAGACAGACAGACAGACAGACAGATAGATAGAAAGATAGATATCTTACCCAGAAAGATAAATACATTTCAAAATGTTTCCCAATTAGTATAGGTTTAAACGTCTTTTTTAGACACAGAAGTTCTTTGCTCCACACTGTTTACATTTCTTTCTATAAATCTCAATTTAATTAATAAATGTGGTTTCCAGATTTTTTGTTTCGAATTAGAAATAAAAATCTTACAATGAATGATGAACGTGGGGGAAGCCGGAGCATCTGGAGTGAACCCACACCTATTAACAACAGTAGCTCTTTTTCCAATTACGGCCAATCACCCATTTAT
>NW_006800292.1:333796-390144 GCF_000485575.1 Poecilia formosa | reverse complement strand
CTGTTTTAAGTTGCTTTTGCTTTTTGAAGTGGGTCTAAAATTCAAAACGGTACCAGTACCAGAATCCACAATTAATAAGTACATGTACATTCACATTCCTCCTCCCCATCGCTTTACACTCCCTTTATCTTCGAGAAGACCCTACAAACAAAACAAAAAGGAAATGCTGTACACAGAGGGTTCTGGTTATGACATTGCCTGTTTTCTTGTGCTTTATTTTGCATATTCGAACTTGGAATATTTGTCATTTTAGGTTGTTTTTGTGGGTATAGTGTGTGCAACCAAGCCAGGTGTAGGCATAAGTACTAAAAAGGTGTTACTTTGTTTTTAAGCATTCTGAAGAAAGGTTGCTCCAGTTCAAGAAGTCCTCTTGGCAGCTCAGAGACATGTAAGGCACCTTGGTGGATGGATAGAATACAAATGAAGCGAATATTCACCTAAGATGTTGAAGGAAGGAGTAGAGGGAGTTTTTTCTTTCTTTCTCCATCCCACCAAGTCGCCCATCTGTCCATGATGATACCATATGTCCTGAGTCCACAAGATGTTTTCTTTTTAATGGACACACTGTCTTTAAGAGTTTGTTTAATGAACTCTTTTTTTTTTTTTTATATTATCCGGTTCCATTATCTCCGATTCAACAATCAGCAGCAGCATTAAAATCTCATGGCTAAAATTGTATATATTTCTGTCATAACCCTGAACCAGCGAGGCATACCGTGTCCCGTGGTTTCTGCAGATGGGTTGTTGGCAACGGATCCTGTGGGCAGTGAGGATTGAGGGATAGGACTTCTGAGGGTTTCTGCAGGATGTGCAGAATGCCATTAATGTCTGATCGGATTGATATAGAAAAGCGTTTCAGAGTCTGAATTTTTGCCATGTTTCTTGAGTAGAACATATCTGAATGGTTTCCTAGCCATTCACTTCATGGTAACCCTAGAAGGTTGAGTAGAAGGCAGTACATTAAGAAGGGAAGTTACTTTCTTTTCGGACGGGATGTTGAGACAGATCTGGATTTTCATGGTGCTCAGTTGAATTCTCCTGCTGGAGGAACCAGGCAGGTGTTTTAGATACTCATCGTTAGATGAATGTCACATGTTAGAACATTACAGTGTTTAGACCAGAGGGTGGATACTTGTACTTATAACAACCCTGAACAGGAGTATCTAGCTTATTTACTTTGGATCAACATTATTAGATTCTTTTTCTTCTTTTGCTCTTCCCTTTGGTTTCTTATTTTGTTTTCCTTTTAATTCATGTGAAGCATTTTGAATTGCCTTGTTGCTGAAAATGTGCTACATAAATAAAATTACCTTACCTTACAGTCAGAAGTTGAAATTGTTATTCCAGTTGGAAAAATTTGGCGTTATGAACCTGAAGTTTTATCACAATATTTAGCTGTACTATTCCAATAATAAAAGTGACAGTAAGAATTATTTATGACTGCTTTTTTACTTAACCGTAACCCTGTGACTGCATGGCACAACAATCATAAATGTTCTTTTTTGTCAAATAAAAAAGTGACAACATTTCAAATGCATTAACACCCTGATTGAACAAGCAATGGAGAAAATTGTAAAAAATAAGAATTCAGACAGTTTTGATGACTTTTTTGCCATCATTAATTGGAGTTTATAGAGACAATAATAAATCAAAATTATCATTAAAAACTTATTGCAATAAATAATATACATAAATGCTCAGTTAGAAAGTTCACCAAGCATTCCAGTATAGATACGTCACTCAAATATTTGAGTCTTGACTTGGACTTGAGATCAAAGAGTTGAGATCAAATGACTGGTGAACGTCTCTGGTACATACTAATAAAATCTGTCTTATTTTGCGGGTCTAGACACATTTTATTTTGTAGCACCGGGAGCAAAAGTGGCTCTTGGAATTTAAATATTGAGGTAGATGTTTGAAAACCGGACACAGATGGGAGATCCAGCTGTACAACGATCCCAAACGAACATGAAAACTGACTGAACCACTTTTTGACCTCTGTCCTGTGGAAACATGGACTCTACTTAAAAGCTGTACTCGTAAACCAACCAACTGAAGTTTTTTTGGTGCAGTAATTAGTTTTGCCTCACATGGAATTTGCTTCTCAGTACCAGAAATGCGAGTCTGTTGGCTGGACCTCAGTGTTCTGCTCTTTTCACTGTTTGTCACTGCAGGACTGGTTACGTTGGCAGTGAGGGATGTGTTTCTTGATCGTAATTTGTTTCGAAACCTGCCACTCATCCAAGACCTTGCTAAACCTTGCCAGTGTCACCTCCTCATCCTTGTTGCCAAGACGCTCCTGTGTTGCTTTTCCCGTGACAATGGAGTCACATTACTGATGTGAGCGGACAATAGGGCAGCATCTGCTTCCCTTTCCCACACCCCTCAGATATCTTGGCTTCCTGCTGTCAGTCTTTCTTAGCGCCGTCGCGTTGTGATGTTGCTGCTGGTCGGTCATGCTACTTGCGGCAGGGTCAGCGGGGTTCCTTCGCACAACACTGCGGTGATCTGTGGCGTCTTACTGGCTGCCTGAAGAGAATTGTGTTCCTGATTTGTTCTGTTCCAGGTTGATTTTTTTTTTTTTTTTCATGGATTCCCAGAACAAAATGTCAAAAATAAGGTTTTATTCTGCTTTGTTCCTTATGTGGTTGTTTTGTATTACTAAAAGAACTGAACATATTTTAAATATTGTCTTCTCTCTTCTCTTTAGGTGCGGTGTGTGGTGTAAATAGGACAGAACTCAGAAGATAAAGTTGGCAGTTTCACCGCTGACTACTCACTGGAACGGTGAGTTCAAACCTGTCATATTTCAAACATTTACTCCAAGACATCATGACATGAAATGTCTGGATGGATAGATTCCTGGCTGCATGTACCAACCACAACGCTGACTCCAGTTCAGTTCATACGGACAGAATGGAAGGCAAATTTGTCCCTTAAAGCATTTAACCTTGTCTTTTTTTATCTGTTAAGGGACTTCATTTCCAAGAAGCTGTAATTTATATACGCTGCTTTGCAAAAGTATTCATACACTTTGAACATTTTCTTATTTTTGCACATTGCAACAAAACATCTGTGTCTTTCTAGCGGGCTGTTTTTGGCCTTCAGGCCTTGAGTTTGACACTTGTGTTGTGGAGCCTCCTTTGGTGGTTAGCCTGTATCAACTTATACATCAATATAGAGATGTTTTTGTCTGTCATTCATAGCAAAATAACACAAATTCAGTCAGGTTGGGTGGAGAGTGTCTGTCAACACTCAAGTCATTCAAATCACAGATTCTCAATTGGTTTTAGGACTGGACTTTGACTTGGCCATTTCAGCACATAAATATGTTTTTTATCCTGCAGGAAATGGGAAGTTATAGGTTTGTGTCATCCTCTTTCCATTTTAGGATGATGGACTGATTGGAGCTTTTTCAAACATTCAAAGCTTAGATGTTTCTCTTGAACCTAACCCTGATTTGAAACCAAGTGTCTAGGCTTGTCACAATAACAAAATCTGGTGGTTGATGAATTATCACTGTAACTGTTGAGATAAATGACAATAATGTGTCGTTTTGAGATCATTTTCAAGTAACATATTGATTATGGACTAAAAATGCAAGTTCATTCATCCAATAAATTGGTCAAAGACCAATAAACTTAAATCTTGTAAAAGAAAACAAAAAACGGTTAGCATTGGAACTGGAAGACATTTTTAATATCCAAAATAAAACAACCAAAAACAATAAATAAAACGGAAATAAAAACATTTTATTTGAAACGGCAAACAAAATGGATTATGTTGTACCTGTAAACAGAATTACCCTTAAAAAGAATATTAAAACGGAAATTGTCAGGCCTGTTTTAAGTTATTTTGCAGTCAATTGCTTAATGCTATTTCGTAAAGATGCACTACACTGTATCTACACTACATAAAATCTTAATTAAATATATCAATCAATCAATCAATCAATCAATCAATCAATCAATCAATCCTCTTTATTTAGACATAATTATGATCCATAAACAGACAAAACAAGAACAATAAAAAGAAGAAAAATAAATAATGAAATAATCAACCACTGACATAAACTAATCCGCCAGTGATTCCACAAACTGGAGAAGAACCTCACTGAGCTTTGAACAGGATTGGTCAGAGTCTATACTTTAAAGTTTGTGGTTTTATTGTGAAAAAAAATTGTGAAAAAGTCCAAAGGGGGTGAATGAACACTTTTAAAACCAACATCTCATCTCCTCTCTGTGTTTAGTCTTGCAGTGGACTTAATGGATGCATTTTTCGCTCCATTTTTTCCATGCATTGTGTTTCTGAGTGGAACAACTCGTCTCACAGCGTCTCCCACCGGTGTGGCTATTTTTAGGGGCGGCTCAACTATCAAGGGATGCTGCCGTTTCCCTCCATCCCCGTTTGTCTATTTTCCCCCCAACTCTTCCATGTGCCAATGTGTCAAAACATTTGCTAGTTTGTGTCGGAGTGTTTAAAGTGGAGGAGGGATGGAAATAAATGTGTGCACAGCATAAAAAACTGACCACATGTCACTTTGCGGTGCGGTTGCCAAATCAAACTCAAACTGCTTGGGTCATGGAAAAAGCAAAAACACAACACAAAAAAAAAATGTTGTTGAGAAGTTTTAAAAGTCTGAGGGAGTAAATCTGAGGATGCTGTTTGCTGTTATTCTCCAACAATCCAGAAGAAAAACTAACTCTAGCAGGGTAAGAAAACCTCTGAATTTTGGATAGATTTATATCTTCTGCTTGGTTTTAATCACAATAACTTGGCTTCTGGTTCCCCCTCCTGCTGTTTAGAACTCATCTCAGCCTGGGTCCAGAATTTTATTGTCGGATCTTTGAATCACTTTACATGCTCGTCTTGGGACTTTGTGCTCCATCATGGATTAAAATAAGCAGATCATCACCAAACTGTGCATGGGTTTTGGATTAATCTGCTTTTTGACTGCTTTGATCCCAGTCCTTTATCCGTGGCGGTGTTTGTTGGGCAGAACTGTGACTAAACCTCCTTCCTTGAACTAGAAACCACCCCACACATGGGTTGTATCAGGATGCTTCACTGTCAACACAACTAAGACCTGATGGTAGCTTTTCTTTGTTGGACAAATGATTTTCCAGATGTCACAAACAATCTGAAGGCGGATTCATCTGAGAAAAAAAAAAAAAAATTGCACCAAACTGTCCATCCTTGTTCTTTCTGCTGAGTTGCAGTCTGTTCTTAATGTTTATCTTGGACAGATGTTGCTTCATTTTCATTGTTGCCCATATTTTCAAAAGGCCGTTGTTTAAACATCTTCAGCTCACTTTTGAAGAAGATGCTTCTTGCTCATATTTAGGCAAGTCAAGTTTATTTGTTTAGCAAAAGACTGAAATGTCTTTTTGCCAAAATCCCCCAAAACATTACATTGCAGTGGAAAAATACATTAAAGTTATGGGAAGTTGGAAAACAACCTAAAATTAAAGATTTTCAGTTATTTCTTAAAGGAAATGACTTACTTTAAATGAAGTCAGTGTTTCAGCAGTTTTGCAGTTTTCCGGAAGTTTGTTCCTGAATAGAGGAGCATAAAAACTTCTCCATGTTTGTTTCTGGTTTTAGGGATGCAAAGTAAGCTAGAACCAGAAGACCTGGATGGTCTGGAGGGCCGAGCCATTCAGTGACATATAAACTAACAAATGTATTTTAAAGTCTTTTCTCTGAGCGACCGGGTAGAACTGCGGTGATGTGTTCTGTCTTCCTGGTTTTTGTAGAGAAGTTGTCTTACAATTGGATGATTTTAGGTTTGGTTCCAGCTTTGTCCTGTCACATGTTGATGTGTCCCTGGGTAGTGCACTTAACCCATGCCAAAGTGTAAATGTGGCTCTAGTGCAGAATGCTTTGAGTGGTCCGTGTCACTGGGAAAGCGCTTTATAAGTTCAGTCCATTTATCATTTCATCTACCCCGTTTTATAGAAAACATTTTACTATGCTGATTACGTTCTTCTATTTTTAGCCACTGAAGATCTTTGCAAAAACAAATTATGCACATCAACTCTCGTTGCACAGTAGTGATGAATTTTCACCAGGAAAACTGAAGCGTCAAAAAGATTTAAAGCGTTTCTGTTAAAATATTTGTCCGTGCCCGTACAAAGCTACCAGATGAGGAGGGTTTGATGTCATAAAAGCTGCAGCCAAGTTGTATTTTGGAACATTACTGGTGCCTTGTTTGGGATTTGATTCATGCTAGAGACTACACAGTGAGCTCTTGGCCTCCAGGCTTATCATTGTGTTGACACTTGAGGACAATAAAGCTAAATTTTTCTTTGGTTTAATAAAGTAGTCCCTGTTTGCATTGAGAGCCAGCAGTGACTCAGATGGAACAGCTGGTCTTATTGACACAAGGAGACATTTATTGTCCTCCTGGTGTGACTCCTAAACAGTCCTGCTGGGTAGTGTGGGCAGTGAACTGTCAGGTAGAGCAGGACCGCCTTGAGAAGACCCCGATGAGTGCGACTCGCACCCGGGGGCGCTGTTATTTCTCCCTGAGGAAAGGTGGAAAAAAAGACATTGTCATCTGCTCTGCCTGAAAAAAACCCAGCTTCGCTTAGACCACAACTATAACTCCTCTTTTAACACAAACTGGTAGCATGCATACACATTTGCTCGCTCTCCAGTGCTAATTAAAAGGAGGAAGAAAAAAAAAGAACACATTTGCGTGCATGCAGACACTCAAATCCCAGCTGCTGTTATTTTTAAACAATGCCAGCGCCCTGTTCTGTGTGGGTTTTTATGGCAGCAAAGTTCCTGCTGCTGCTGTTGAGGAGTACTCATGCCCTCCAGCCTGCACCTCTCCTCCATTATCCTAATGAATATTTAGTGCACTGTTGGCAGGATGGCCACAACTCATCCTGCTAAAATACAACGAGCCGCTGCGAGGTTAGAAAGATGAGCGTTTGACAGGCGCTAACGCCGCGGCGGTGTATTTTTATGGACAATTCAGTCAGCCGGGGGTGTGCAGAGTGACCGAATCACAGGATAGAAAAAGAAACGCTGGACATATTTCACAGTTTGCTGTCATAAATACACAGAGCACCAAAAATCAAATCAGGCAATGAAAAACTAAGAGTCCTAGAATAGCTTTTAGCAGGGCAGACTACCACTTAATGCACACTATTTAATATCTTCTACTCTCTTTTTCATAAAAGCATGACTTCCTTTAAGAACAGAATTAAGTGAACTTTGTCTTGACTTCCTATGGTTCTAGCAGTTTCTGCTGTTGACTCTCTAAGATTATTGTCATTCATCCTAACCGTTTCTATGGCGATACCTCTGAGATCTCCTCATTCTTTGGGCTGGGTATCTCTGCTTTGTGGCTTTCAATATACGCACCTCGATGCACTACCAGTGAGCGGAGAATTTAAAGGTACATTCAATTCTGTTACATACAATAAAATAGGTTAAGAGAATGGTTTACAGCTGAATAAAGCTTTTTATTTAATTAAAATAATCACTTTGTGAAACAACATGAGGCAATAACTCGGTGAGAAGAGAAGCTTTCTCACAATCACAGGTTGTGGTTTGATCCCAGCATCCTCCTATCATTCTGCCGTCCCCCTGGGCAATATACTAAATCCCAACTGACCTACCTTTCTGCACATTGATGTATGAAAACATGTTTGTGAGTTCAATGTTTTTTGATCTTTTCTAAAACCATTACACATTTTCTACAATGTCTGTCCAACCCTAACATCCTGTGTAATGTTTAGTTTGATATGCTTGATTAAGGTACAATTTTCATTTTTCCTTATTTGCATAATCTCCCATGGATCTGATTCTTTAGACAACTCATTGCAACATATTAGATGTCCGAAAAGAAACAAAAACTCTAAAAAAAATACCCAAGATTTATGAGGGATTGGTCCAATTTCTTGTTTTAGCCTGGGAAACATTTGTAACAAGAGTGAGTGATATCTAATGAAGCAGTGGCTTCTTTTAGGAGTATTCTTTGTCACTGTTAAATACCCTAACTGCTTCTTGAGTTCAGTGCCAGGAGATGTAGGCATTGGGCGTGGGTGCAAGGGTACCTCTGGGAAATGGGATTCGGGCCTAAGTGACTTGTCTCTCAGCATTTTTACAAAGGTCACGACTGTTGGGTGAAGTTCAGATTTGGAAGCTAGAGGGAACAATGTCTTCTTTGTTCTTTCTTTCAAGTCTCTTGAATTTGGTTGCAGATGTTTAAACCTTGAATGACTTCCTATTTGGCTGACTATCCCTTCTAGTATCCATGGTTCTACCCACTTTCTTTGGTGAGGACAAACCTTAAAGTTTTGCCTAACATGTAAACATTGAAAAAGCCTAAAGGTCTAAAACTTTTGCAAACCCAGAAAGTGTAGGTTTTAGAAATATTTTGGAGAAGAGAACTTATTTAGGAGAAATGCAAAAGAATTTGCACTGGCAATCTTCATCTGGACTTTTAGGGACTGTGATAACAACTACATGGCACCTTTAGGTGTCAACATTTTTTTTGCAGGTGTTTAAGTATGGGACTTGTGCAGCCATACGACCCTTACTAATATATATACGTGTTTTTCTTCTTGGTGCTGCAAGAACGCTGCATGAGAAGATTTAATCGCCTTGCCAAAAGTAACTAGGCTGGCCATATTTCATCACTGTCATGTCCTTGGAGATTTTCTGTACATCTGAGAAGTGCAGCAGTAAAAATGGGACCTGCTAGAAGACTGACCTTTGGTGCAGCAGCTGGGAACCATATTTCAGGATGGCGTGTTGTTGAGCAGACGTCATAGAAAGACCTTGACGCTGCATTTTTTTGGAAGGGTTTGCTTTGCTGCAGGGTGAGTCAGACTCATCACCTTGTTGGTGTACAGTAAATGCAAAATGACGCTAAATCTGGTGTGGTAGGATTCCTGCTTTTTTTACTGTACTGTAAGCAAATCTATTACTAGAATGGTCAGTTTTTAATAGAGATATTAATCAACTTTAAAAGACTTCAGAAAGGATATTTATCTATTTGAGTTCTAAATGATCAAATAAGTACCTCTATTTGGCCAAACTAGATCAGACAGACACTAAGTGAGAGATTTTAAATTGACCTTTTGCTCCAGCGACTCTCACTATGAAAGTACTTAGTTTAGTAATTGGCTCACTTAACTGAGCATTTTTAAGGATTTGCTCCCTTAAACTATTTGACTTGAAAAAGCTGCTATCTTTTTTCTTCAGGAAACCTATTTGATTGAAGCAGCTATAAAAATCCTGTTTTATTTTAAAGGTTGCTTTTGAAGATGAAACCGCTTTTATCGTGATCTTTTCTTGAAACGTGACACAGAGGATGATTGTTGGATTTAATGGGGTAGGAATTCAGTGAAAAAAAATGTTTATGCCAGAACTGGTTAAAGAACTACATGGATGGATCGAAAATGTAATTCTAAGGCTGTGTAAAAGGAAATGCAGAACAAACACAGTGTGTTTTATAGCAAAAAGCAGCCGTTTGCCATGGGACGCTTTATCCCCCCTATGAGTCAGTTTACACCCACCTGGGGTATGCTTCAGACCTGCTTTGAGAACAGATGATTTAAAGATACTACTAAGGAAACCTGGTTAAGTATATGACTCCAATAAATGATATTAGCCAGCAGGAAATTGCGAAGTAGGTTAATTTTTTTTGTTGAGGGATTTTTTGAGTTCTGCTTCATGAGAGTTCATTGGACCAAATAGGGATCAGAACCACAACTACTTTAAATAGGTTTCTATATCAAATTTTCAGAATTAGTGTGTAAATGAATTTGAATGTACTTTGGACTTCAGCATTTTTTATGGTTGCTATTCATGGTTATTATCCGACAAGCACATTGACTTAGGTCAATTTAAAATCTCTCACTTAGTGTCTGTCTGATCTAGTTTGGCCAAATAGAGGTACTTATTTGATCAGTTAGAGCTCAAATAGATAAATATCCTTTCTGAAGTCTTTTAAAGTTGATTAATATCTCTATTAAAAACTGACCATTCTAGTAATAGATTTGCTTACAGTACAGTAAGAAAAGCAGGAATCCTACCAGACCAGATTTAGCGTCATTTTGCATTTACTGTACACCAACAAGGTGATGAGTCTGACTCACCCTGCAGCAAAGCAAACCCTTTTTATGCCACAGAAACTCATAACATCTTTTCTACAAAAAAATCTAACTAATTGGTTCATATAATTAAACTATGACCTGTTTACTTTGTTAAACAGAAAACCAAAAAATAATTTTGCTAACATTTCTTTAAGCTTTATTTGAAAAAGATGTCGGATTTTGTGGTATTTTCAACTTTACAATGTTTGGATACCAGTGGTGAAGAGGAGGAAGTTTTAACAGGAAGCTACTTGGCAGGGCATTGGTTAGAAATGTGGTTTCAACTGGGTGACCTGACTCTGAAGCTTCACTTTTGGCTCAAGCTTGCATTGCATTTGTTGAATGCAATGTGAAGGGTCTCATAAAAAATTATATTTACAATCTAAAAAGTGAAAGTATTGAAACACATTCTGCTTTACATAAAAGATCTTACAAGGAGCTCCTAGAGCTGATTGTAGAAGAAAAGAAGTTACACAATCTCCTAATTGAAATGATTTGCAGCACAAAACACCAGCGGCACAATATGGCAATGATTCTGTAGAGAACTTTGAACATCAGGAATGGCGACAAGTTATTGGGGTCCTTTTAACCTACATGTATTTTCACAATGAGAAGTTTCTCAGGACTTTGTGCTAATTATCCTGACCAGAGCATTTTATACGGTAGGTGCCAGCTGATTTATTTGAGGAAGAGGAAAGATCTTTTTGAATTCAGCCCAAAGATTTTGCTTGAGGACATTAGGACATTCTCTTTGAGTGCATCATGGTCTGTGTTAAAATGAATCCCCTTTTACTTATTCATGAATAATTGCAGCTCTCTGTTTTGGCTCTCCTCTCATCAGATGCTCTAACGGCATATGCTCCCTGTGATCTTAATGAACGCAGCGATTCAAAATATGACACAGTGATTAACATATATTTCTATGAGTGGAATCCACATGGAGAGCACTTGCATTCTTTCACACTTTGCACCCACACCGCGTCGATCTGTTTCTCACTTTCTCCGTGTATTTTCATCTTCAGCAAGCTGTCATTCTTGCGGACGGGCATGTGCTTGCACGCCGTCCTCGGCTGCGACCAGACGGGAGATGGAGGGGTCCCGTATCAAAGCCCCTGTTTGTTTTGGAAAGCCGCGAGTGGGAGCGGTGACCAGATGCAAAAACAACGTGATCATTGAGGCAGGTCTGAAACGGCAGCTGCTGCTGCTGATAGTGCACTCCCGACCCTGCAGAGCTGGTCTGCTTTGTGTTTCGGTGACATGTGTTTTCCACTGTATGTACTGCAGTTAGGACTTTGTACAGTGATTGAGCTTCTTGTTTTCACAATGGAAGGGGTTCTTTACTCAAACATCAGCTCTGTGTACTTCTGGGATAAATATTGAGCTCAGTAATAATGTTCAGTTCTGACACGCTGTGTATAAAGTCGGTGTGGGTGTGATAATACAGATGTGGTGTTTTGATTAATCAGTATCTGCTAGAGTGTGACTGTTACTACATGTCTGCGTGGTCTCATGTTGTTGCCAGTATTTCTTTTACGTGGGTAATATTTAGAGTTGACTGCCTGTACAAGTTCCAACCTACATGGCTTTATTTGATGCAATAACATTTCTGTGGAACAGTCTTGAGTCATTGCTCATTTCCTCATTTTGCATCTGAGTTCTTCTGCTCGGTGGTTCTTCAAGTTTCAGAAACCTTGAAGAAACTTTTTTCTTCAAGTTTCAGAAACCTTGAAGAAACTTTTTTCTTCAAGTTTCAGAAACCTTGAAGAAACTTTTTTCTTCAAGTTTCAGAAAACTTGAAGAAGTTTCTTTCTTTGGATTTTGGCTGCTTTGTCACTCAGTTTCAGTCCAGTTCTTTGTTTGAGCTGTTTAACTGATGAATTAAGAACCAATATTTTATTTAATATTTAGAAACTTTGTGGCCAGTTATATGTCCCAGTGACACAAATTGTTCCCATTTTTTTTTGTTGACATATCTATGAAACCTTTCTGTTCAGTTGTGTTTTCCACTACAGGGAAGTATTCCAGGAACTAAAGCATTTTTCTGTGCTAGTTGTTTCTTTCCATAGGTTCCACTTCAGGACCAGAGCAGAAACCAGAGTATTATTATGCCTGGTCATTTCAGCTTCCCAAGATGTATTTTCTTTTGAATTTGAATATTTTTTAGATGTGTGCTACGGAAAGTTTCATGAATAGGCATATTTTCTATAAATAAGGTGTTATGTTTCTCAGAAAAATCTGCAAATAAACAAAGATCCACTGTACTTTAATAAAATCAGGCCATCTTAGTGTAAATATTAACTAAACAAATTAAATAAAACATTCATTTCTGCTGTAAAAGCACTTTCTTTTCAAGATTTAAACGAGTAATGTTACAATATTTTACTACGTTTATCTGCTGTCTGTCTTAAAAATTAAAGTGATAACAGTCCCTTTTTATTGTGTGTCATTAACAGCCATGCACAAGATGCTGCTAATGTTGCTAAATTCATTTGAAGTTAGTTGCTAGTTTGGGAGTAACTCTGTTTTATAAAGTATAATTGCTGTGACAGAACAATTTGTTATAGGTATATTGTTGAAAATTTGGGTTTTCATGTAGCTCAAAGTTACCCACTTGCACACAGTTTGATGTGTTACTCCTGGGCTTTTAAGCAATAGTTCTTTGTTCATATTTGACTATTTTTAATTATATTCAAAGCTGCATTGTTGTGGTTTACTGAGATCTGTGTCTGCAGATTGCAGTAAAAGGATCTGCTCAGCATCAGCAGCGTCAGCAGACAGACCCACAGTTGAAACATTGGAAAAGGAATGGCCTGGGTAGTTAAAAATGTTCTGGGAAAGAAAGTCCAGAGGGACTTTTCTGATGTTATCCCAATGAACAAAATGAAGCGGCAAAGCTGGTGCTTATTGTGTTTGTGTTACAAGACACAGTTTTTTTAATTTCAAACCAAGTCAATATTTAGCTCTGTTATTGCATCTCAGAGCTTTTTACTCCGTGATGCAACAAATATAAAAATGCAACTCCTAATCAAACAAAATTGGTTGAAATGTTGGAAAATTAGAAGATATCCTGCATCTAAGATTACAAGCCAGACAAGTGATGGGATATTTAGTCATTCAACTCTCCATGTCTTTTTTCCTGTGTACAACAAATTTGCAAAGTAACATGTACAATATATCACTTAAATTAACTACATTTTGTAGTCGACTCTCTGTCTTCTACGTTTTCACGATAAGTCATTAATTTGTTACATTTCCCATGTGACTACAAATCACCATCAGGCCTTTATTATGACAACAGGTTCAGACCATACCTCAGATCAGCCCATTTTGATCTGACAGACTTAATGCAACAATTACAGACGCGGTCGCTCATACTTCTGGAAACACTCAGTGGTAACAAAGAACCATCAATCAATCTCATTGTTCCTGGTATTACTCTCAGCAGTGCACACAGACGTGCATGTTTAGAAAATAGCAAGGAAAAATTTAGATAGGATTAAATACTAGACCCCGGAGGATTGAGAAATGTTTGTGCAGATGGTCAATTATCTGGTTCCTCATTTTTCGTTTGGATCCTTGACTTTCTTGTCAGGATCACTAATTCAATTTGTGTAATACAAAGCAGGCCAATAAGAATACTTAATAAGACAGATCTCCATGCAACGACTAACAGCCCATTTATTGATGTAATAAATGGACCCATGTTTTCAGAACTTGGTGCTTTCTTTTTTGTTGCTGAAAAACATTAGTGTAGAATTGATTTGTTTCCAGACTGTGTTAAGAAGCTCCATACCAGAAAGAACGACACACTTAGAGGAAGATGCGTCTTTAGAAAAGCAAACACCAGAAGGAATTTTAAAAAGTATTTGTTTCAGTAACAAGAGTGCATCTTTGGTCTACTTTTTGATGCTGAAATTAATACATGGAAGATTTTAAAAACTGTAAAGTGCCACAAGAATTTGGTGTAAATTAAGTTTTTATTATTATTATTATTATTATTATTATTATTATTATTATTATTTAGTTTAATATTAACCGGCAGTTGTACTGTTTTTCTCCTGCTTTCTCCATATGTGTAGTTTTTGGACTTTAGAATCTGTTCAAAACAGATATTTTAAAGAGGATAAGTGAAACAAGCAATAGGTACTTTAGCCTGGACCTTTTTGGTCATGTTAAATTCATAAATAATAATGTAATTAACACTGATGTGAAATCTTTGGTACAATTATTTGTACCAAAGATTTGATCCCCCCCCTTATGGCTTATGACCAAAATGACAAAAACAAAACTCAAACATTTTCTTTTTGTCTTTTTAGGCCTTTTCATCCTGTCTCGCATGAATGAAATGTGAATGTTAGAGCTCAAGTTCAGTTGGTTTTACTTCAACTTAACTTTTGAAGCCAGCTCAAAACTTAAAATTCCTATCTTTTGTTCTCTATCAGTGAATGTCCCATAGCAAATGGCTGCCTATGCACCAGTACTCTTATGTAAATGTGTTATAACTTGAAGCATTGAATATTTAATTATTTAATCACTTAAAAATCAAGTCAGCAATGAAGAAATACCCAGAAATTTATCATTTTATTATCTCAGAAAGAAAAAAAAACATCTTTCTGGAAATTAGCAGCTTTAGTAAGTAAGTATTTTGTTTCAAAATTAGCCTACAGGGTACAGAGAAAGCAGTTTACACACATTTCATTGCTTAGCCCACTAATCAGCTACCATACCGAGACAAATCAGATTGTTGTGGTCTAAACCAATTTTCTTTGCAACCTCGGCCCTGCCATGATTGCTTAAATTTCCCAGCGAGTGTTGCAACAGGGAAATGTTATAATTTGATCCTACTCACCTTGATCAGATTACACACTGGAATTAGTATAATTACAGCTGTCACTGATTAATGGGCATGCTATAATTACAGACTTAGCCACAAGTAAGCGTGTATTAGTGCATGTGTGATAAAGAAAAATGAATATGCATTTGTTAAGGAGTGTGTATTTATTTTAACTTAATCCATCCAAATACCTGATTCGTCAAGACTCACTGGTGAACCAAGCAAATCAAGCTTGGACACAAAATAGCCTTAATTAAGAGAGGGATGGCAGATAAGAGCCTTTGTGGAAAAATAAAGTTGCAAAAGTACAACAGAAGGTTGTAAAGAATGATGGATGAAAACTAGGCTAGCTCATAGTATCAAAGTTAACAATAATCTTCAGTAAGAATAAATATTGTAGAATAATAAACTGTGTTTAAGGATGTTGGAGTTGCAGCTGAGTTATATCTATATATCTATGTTGCAGGTGAATTATATATCTATATATCTATGTTGCCACCCTGGTTTAGTTCTGTCAGTCATTGTTTTCCCAGCAATACATGAAAAGAGAGGGATTAAGGATAGTGCTTTGTGGAACTCCATTCCTTTTTAGCATCTAAACTTTTCACAGCTAATTTTACATCTTGTTGAATCTTATCTCTGTTTAGGGTTTTTATTTTTTTTTCAAATTAAATTGCTTCAGTCAAGAGTTACTGTCTCTGTAAACTACATTAGACAACTATTTGTCAGTTTGTTTAGGTTTGTACTTCACACTATTGCCTCATATTCCTCTATGTTAATGATTTCTAACATGCTTATGCCTTTTTTAAAGCAGTGCTGCAGCCTTTATGGTACTTCATTCTTTTTATGTAGTTTGAGGCATTTAAGATGATAATTTCACACAGATTATGGGACGTTTGCTTGTCCTGATAAGTCCAGAAGTAGTTGAGGTGAAACGGGTCACTGGCTTGATGTAAAGAGCTTACATAATCAGACTGCCAGACCACTGCAGCTCCAACCACTTTAAACTGAGAGAAGTTTAAAATGTGCATTACCAGTTAAAAGTTTGGACCTGTAGTCATTTATGTTTAATGCAGAGGTTTGTTTTAGATGGGAACAGGAACTGTGTGGCCTGAAGGAAATTCTATAAAAGCTGCACGGACGTTCATCCTCAATGAGTATTTCCTGACTTTATTTCCATTCCTATTGTCCTAATCCATCCATCTATCTGCCCAACTACCAGTCTGCAGTTTTTGAAGATTATTTTTTTAAATACTTTGAACACTTTTGATTCTAAAATAGGAAGAAGTGCTTTCACCGCTGAATGTCACCATGTGTCACAAGGTGACATCAAGGATTCCCAGCTGGTGTCTCAGTTTTGCTTCCAGACGGTATTTATCCTGACTGACCAACTTGTTTGCAAACTCTTCTAAACCATAACCGTATTTGGGGATATTGGCTAAACGGTAAAAAATGAACAACTTCCAAATGCCCTGGATAGATTACTGCAAATGACTTCTAACACTTTATCAGAATGATGCCCTATTAAGCATTTTCAGCTGAGATTCTGAGAGTTGCAGTTAATACTAAAATGAATCACGGCCTCACTGAGGTGGCGCTTTTTACCAACCAGACGGATCGTATGGAGCTGAAGTAAGGGAACCAGAAGCAAGACGAAAACGGAGCGATAAGGGACTGAGCTGCAGGGTTTTAAATATTAATAGCGTGTATATCAGACTTAGTGCATGCATGAGCTGTTTATGTGCACTCCAGGTTTTCTACAAGCTCAGCAACCCCCCCGACCGCGACAAGGCAAACCTCTCACTCTGTGAACAGAGTCAGTCGAGCAGAATGGAGTCGCAGGCAAATTGACGCGAGGGCCGAGATAGATTACGCAGATGCTGCTGCCGCTGCCGTGTTGACAGAGCTGTGGTAAACCTCGTCTGGTCTGGGATGTTCCACCGGGGGCCTTTCTGCTTTATCTTTTACCCAGAATGAAGATTAAAATCTAAAATAAATAAGCCATGACATGCGAGATGAAATAAATATTTGCACTCATTGTGATTGAGCTAAATATTATCATTTTCATTAGTTTGTGTGACTTTCAAGATTAAAATGGATAGATTTATGCATAAAAAAGCCGTTCTCGGTTTTTGCCTCCCTCCCACGGTTCATGTGAGTAGGATAGAAAAGCAGCAGCTTCTCTGTTTATCTGCTTGCTTGCCAAATGAAAGAAATAACCTCCTACAGTTGGCAAGGAAAAAATCTGGCAGATTTTTTTTAGATGCATCACAATATCATGGCCTTTTGAAAGGATTTATTACCACACACAGCTACTTTATCTTTTTTTAATGGACATTGGATCAGTCTGAACATGTTTTTCACCAAAATGTTGTCAGTATTTTTGGCACGCAAGTTACCCACCAACCAAATCAGAAAATGGTGTGCAGGTTCCACTTAAAATACTGCTACTGGTCAAACCTGAGATGGAATATTTTGCAGTTGTTTTTAACCTTTATTTTTACTTAATACCTTCCTTGTCCTTGGACATGGTGCTGCATACAGTATACTGTTGCGTATTCGTTGTTCAGCATTCATGCCTTCTTCACTTCAAAATTTTATTTGGAAACATAACTCTAAATTTGTGTAAAAGTTTCTTATTCAGTTTTTTTTTTTTGTGTGTAGAGAATGTTAACTATAAAAAAATGCAGCATGGAAAGCTGAGATATCTAGACGCAATGCTATTGGCTGGTGTTTACAAAACAGCCAATCTAGCGCTACTACGACTTTTATTGTGTTTTTACTGATATTATATTATGTATGTATTTGGTGTTTGAACTAGTTTGAGAGGAAGTCTTGAGTATTTGCAGGTTTTAGCTATTTGAGGGCAAGATGTGGACCCTAACACTGTGTGCACGAGGTGCACTGCAGTTTGTAGAGATTCCTCAAAATACAGTTTCTCGTAAGCCTTTTCTTTCCATGTAAAAATAGAAACAGACAGCTTTACCGTTTTTGGGATTGGGTGTCTCGCTTAAAAAGTGCGGTTCCCTCTGGTGCAGCTGGTCACGTCGCATTGAGATTGAGCTTTCATAAATAAAATCAGCTTAGCCGAACCACCAGAGAGTGGAGTAGGGGTTAGCAGAGTCAATATAATTTTATTAGGAGAGGTCCAATACTACAGACCTTGACTTTAGCCTAAAACTGTCTTTAATCTCAAATCCTCATAGAGAACAGTAATCCTGCATGAGTGAAAAGATCAAATTCTACGTTTTAAATAAACACAGTAACAGATATTTTCTCAGCAGCAGGTGCAGCCATTTCGAAATGCTCATGTGTCGTCTCAGCACCCTGTTTGGGGAGAGTTATGGTCCAAGTGTGTGCGCTTGTGTGAGTTTTATTGGCTCCATTGAGTGAGTAACATTTCCAATCTGTTGTGATGTCGTCTTCCCCCCTGTGGCAACACAACTGCGTCACGGCATGAGTTTTGCTGTCACATTTTTCTAGAATGATCTGCGTTATGTAAGGACTGAAATAAGGGGAACGACACTGCCAAATCGACATACTGCTGCACACATGCGGACACACACTCTTTCTTTCTAACACACACACACACACACAGCCAAAATGTCCCAGCTGGTCGGCTGGCACTTTAGTCATAGCCAAACCTCTTGAATAGGACAGCTGCCAATATGTTGGTTTTTTAATAGCAAAAGTCATTATTTTAGGATTAATGTTCATAGTGCAGAGAAGGTCACCAGGTGACTATACGTCAGCTGCCCATTATGTGAAATATTACAGAAAGTCAAGGTTGATTTCAAGGGTAAATACTTTAAGATTCCATGAATAGAAGGCACGCTTATCCAATAAGTTTGTTTGTACTTTGCTTCCAGGCAGCCAGACTTTCACGTAATCTTTTTAAGTGGCCCTGATCAGTATTTGTCCAAGTTTTTTGAAGGTCTTTCAAAGTTTTTCTTTTAACTTTGGCTGCAATTACACTCATTTTTAGTGGAGTTAAGCAATATGGGCGTAAAATCTTCTGGTACTTGTTGTGCTATATACTCATAAACCACTTTATTAGGTGCACACATTCAGTTGCTTTCAGACATAACTGAGGGTTTTCACACAAAAGCATATTTGAGGTTTACAGAGAATGGTTGGGAGAATAGAAAATATCCAGTAAGTAGCAATTATGTGGACAGAAATGTCTTGGTGATGTCAAAGCAGAAACAGGCTTGAAACAGTATCTAAAATAACCATTCGCTACAACCAAGAAAAGCAGAATATCAGCTCTGAATGTACAACATGTCGATTCTTGAGGCAGATGGGCTGCAGCAACCCTAATGGTTAGGGTCGTCATCCTTAAACACAGTCTTAAATAAACTGAAGACGACCATTAGGGGGTCGTCTTCCCCTAACCCATAGGGGAAGACGACCCCTAATGGTTATACAATCTTAAAATCCAAAAGAAAAGCTACAGTTCATACAGGCTCACCAAAAGAGGACAATAATAGATTGGATAAATGATGCCTGGTCCAACAAGTCTTGATTTCAGCTGAAAAATTCAGATGTTGAGATCAGAAATTGTAAATTATATTATACAACTTTCTTAAGAGTCTACTTTATCCTGCTGTCCAGGTGAACACTGTGGGATTTGTACTTCACCAGCACCTCCACTTCTTCTGCCATGGTGAAAATAAGGTTTGACCTAACACCATGTCTTTTGAAATCTACAATCATCCCTTTTGTTCGCATTCAAGATAAGATGATTGTTCCCACACCATGACACAAAACGGTCCAACATCTTCCTGTACCCAACTCCTTAACCTCTTGTACCACCGATGACTGAAAATTCATCTGAGTACTTCTCTGGATGACAGGGCTAAGTTGTGCAGAGTGAAAAGGAATGTAGAGAGTCCAGTCTGTGGTTCTCTTCAACATCTGACCACCTGGTTAGACAAATACTCCTTCAGTCTCACAAACTGTGGTCTGTTTGTCAGGTAGTCATTGACCCAGATGATTGTTGAGGCCTCCACCTGTGTCTTCTAGAGTTTCTGACAGAGCAAATCAGGCTGAATTCTGTTGGCTGTCATGATGCGGGATGTCAGTGCAACAGGTCTCGACTTACTCATGGCTAATGGGTAAGCTTTTTTTGGTACCTACTGGAGGCTGAAGAGGTGCTGGTCCACACAGAACTTCAAGGCCCTGGGGCTGACACCATTTGGACTTAGTCTCATTGCAGTTCAGTAGTCTCGTTCCAGTTCAGTTTCTTCAGCTGCCTCTACATCTTACTTCTAGACACAGAATGGGGAGGCAAATAGAGCACTATTTGACCATTTCTGGTACACCCAATGACTGAAAATTCACCTGAGTATCTCTCTGAATGACAGGACCAGTGTCGTTTTTGGATCTTTTCATTTGGTTGAAGACAAAGACGTAGAAGCAAACGAGTCCATGACCGAGATAGAAGAGAAGTCAGTAATTATTTGGGGGGTATTTTCTTATTTTCGGAAACCATGTCCATCCCTTTACTGCCACAGTGCACCAATCTTCTGATGGATACTTCCAGAAAGATAAGGCTCCATGACATATTAAACTGAGTTCTTGAACATGACATTGAGTTTAATTCAGTCGAACAGCAGTCTGCAACTCCAGTCTTCAAGTACTACTGTCCTGGGGATTTTGGATGCATCTTTGTTCCAACACACCTGATTCAAAAGGCTGAATTACCTCCTTGGCATGTCAGCAAGCTTTGTGAGAGCCTGGTCATTAATCATTCATTTGATTCAGGTGTGTTGGAGGAGGGACACATCCAGTCGTTGTGGGACACTGGCACAGGTGGAATGGAGTTGTAGACTCTTGCGTGAAGCACTTTTGCATCCATGATTGCTGATCAGATTTTAGCACAAAGACAATACTAAGTGTTTAAAATATTCAGTTATTCTAACTTATTTGAATATTAGTGTTTTTTTTTTTAATAATCTATTATGTTTGAAGAACATCAATGTAGTAATGGTGAGCCATCATCAATTTTTATGTTGGCAGAAGCTGGGCTGTTGCGGGCTACTTGGCTTGTTCCAGCCAAAAAAGGCAAGGCAAGTTAATTTGTTTCCAGATGTCCCAGAGGTATTCTGTGTGAAGGAGAAGGATTCTTGGTTGAAAGAGTTTGGCAGGACTTTACTGCAGGGCTTTAAGTGAGCTCCACGCCACTAAATCGTAACAGATTCACCTTTTTTTTATTGTTTTGACAAATTTCTAATTAAAAACAAAATAAGAACAAACCGATGACTAATTTGCTTGCCACATGACATTCATACAGCTGTCAGATTTTATTTAAATAATGCCACATTTATCACTCTTTCTTTTTCTATATCTGTTGGCTGTTTTTTTCCAACATGTTTGTCTCTTTTTTCCACTCTTGTAAACCACATACTGTGTTGTGATGCAGTTGTATGCCAGTCCATTTGTGTCTACTCAGCCGCTGTATAAATAATAGATCTGAAGAAATGACAAATGGCATCCTGTTGAATGTTGCATGTGGATTTTGACAGAAATTTGCAGTTGTGTTTAAGTGCACTTTAAAACAGTCATACGGCATTATGAGCTGATGATTTGTTCCAACATCTTCATTCAGCTGCTGAGTTGTTCCTAACTTTGCAAACTCTTTTTTCCGTGGGCGGGACTTGTTCTGGTGTTGGGATCTAGCATTTAATAACTTCATCCTGCTTTCTCTTCTCTACCTTTTAGAAATTTCTCCTCGGGGGCAGCGCTGATCAGATTTTATCTGCTCGCCGGATTGAACGGCAGACTTTTAGTGTCTCTCTGGGTGATAGAAGAATAGGTGGAAAGACATTTGAGAATAGTTAGTGGGTATCAAGTGAGCCCTTACTGGTTCTGCTAAATCTGAACTCCACTTGGGTGCTCTCAAAAGCCCCCGGTGAGCACTAACAGGAGCTAAAATAATGGTAGAGAAAAATGGCTCTGGCTACTCATGACCCCATTCTCTGTTCATGTCAGAAAAGCCGCTGCCAGCATTCTGTCTGTCTGTCTCTGAGTTTTTGCCACTGTCCACCTTTTGTTCTTGTTTTGTCTCATTACATCATCTCAATTCAACAACTGCATGTCCTTCAGATTATAAGCAATGTGTGCATTGAACTAATGGTGTATCATAAAAATGCTTTTGGCCCGAAGGCCTTGATGTTGTAGATCTAATTTTTATAGTGTTTAAGGCTTTGAAGCTTATTAATTTACTACCTTTAATGGTTTCATTTGATAACTGGAAGTTGATTTAAGTGTTTTCCAGGTCTGCATTAATAGGGAAAAGAAAACTTCCTGGGAAAACAATATTTCTCTGTCGATCCAAGCGTTTTTCTGCATCCATCCATCCATCCATCCATACGTCCGTCCGTCTGTCCGTCCGTCCATACGTCCATGCATCCTTCCTCCCTTACGTCAAACTTATATTTACAAGTGAACAACAATTTAAAAATGATACATTTTAAACTGGTATAGTATGGAAATCTGACATAAGAACCCTTAGTGTGATCTGTTCCCTGGTTTGGAACGTAGTTATGTAAATGTGACTTTGAGCATTTTACCACAACACTTTCAGCTATTTACATTCAATCTATAGTGCTCACTTTTCATGCAGAATCAGTTACTTACACCATAAATACACATTCACAGTTAAATTGTTACATCACTCATGTCTTTGTGTTTGTGGGAAACAGGAAAAATGTCATTGAAGTCCAGTTAGTTTTAATGACGGGATATTTACCCATAATGCTTTGTAAAGCACTGCTGAGTCTCTCTTGGGGCTCCAAATTACCTCTCACATCTGCTGCTTCTCTTCGCCACAAATAAGTCAGCAAAACACACCAACACACACACAGCCAGCCTCATACTGTACGTCCAATGGTGCAAAGAGGGGCTGTTGGAACTGATTAGGCTGTCGTAAGTCATGATGATGCACTTAAACAGAGATGATGGAAGACGTTTCAGTAATTGATTGTTCCGTCATTCAAATTAATGTGGCTTGAATACAAATTAAATTGAAAACAAAACAACTAGGCAAAACAATGTGATCACACGTCTTAAAATTACAATACCCTCTAGTTTCCTATTTTTGGGATCATGATTTTCCCACTGGTCTTTTGTTTGGCTGCTGAGTTACTGAGTGTTTTGGGTTGTGGCGTAAGGTCGTAATGTCCGGAAATGACCATACCCTGTTAGCAACACTGGCACACTACTTCAGATAACTGTTGGGATGATAATGGAGAGAAGCAATATTTGTGCTTTTGAGACTGTGACTTTATGATGTTGATTTTACAGCCATCGGAGTTGTGCTGAATGGTCCGATTCCTTTGACCATATCAGTTTACCCTTGTGGGTTTGTCTGGATTGTGATTGCATCTCCAAGACAGGTTCACAATGCACCGTATTGATTGGTCTGGACTTCTCCCGGCTAGCTGAATGTCTCACACTTCGTGTTTTTCTCTTAGTGATGTTTTAGCATGTACTCTTTGATGGACTGGAGCAAAGAATACATTTTATCAGGCGTTGTGGTCTATTTCTTGCAATTAGAAAGATGGATTAGTAGTAAAACAGTTACGAATGTCATGTTTTAAAGCTATCAGTTTAGTGGTGCTGTGTTGTTTGTTGCTGTTTTTTGGTGAATTTCTAACCGCTATTTGGAACTTTGCTTACAACTTCTTCAGATGTTAATATTTTCTTCTGGTGTTTATAAATTATTCTTGAAAGCATGTGTAGCTTCAATGTGCAGTGATGTTCATAAACATTGATCTGAGGAGTAATGTAAAGAGCATTTATAAACACTGTCTGATGTTAAGGAGTAACAGCTGTTACCAAATATGTGTGCTCACTTTCTAACAGCAATGCTGCGTAATAAAACCCACACCTGTAGGTGGCGATAACATCTGCCCATAACCCTGGCTCCACAGTTGTGAGTTTTTTTTTGTTTTTTGTTTTTTTTTTGCAGGAGGTAGTGGGAGGACATGCAAAAAGTGAGCAGTTGTTTCATGATGTGTAAAAAGAAATCTCTGTTCACCATGTCCTACAGTTTTGGTTTTCGGAGAAACTGAGAAAAAATCCGAGAGGATGAAGCATTTACTGGAGAAGATGTGAGGAGAGGATGTTGGTCGCTTGCTCTGCAGAAACAAATGTCTTTTCTCTCTATTATTATGTGTTTTGGTTGATAAAATCAGTCACTAATTGGCTCTGCAGTCCAGATCTATCACTGTAACTGTTGGGTAGAGAAACATTTTTGTCTTACTGAGACTGTGTTGTTACTTTGAGGGAGTTCAGTTTGTGTGTGGTGGGTTTTGATTGGAAACCTGTAGCACTGGTGAGGTGGGTGGGCAAAAGTCCACATTACAACCACTTGAAGTGTTTTTAACTTCAAAAAACACATTTTTGAAGTTAAAAATGAAGGTTATCCTAATCACAGGAAAGCAGCATGCTACTTTATCTGCCAGTAGCTGTAATTTTTTGTCTGATTGGTTTATTGTAGGCTTAAAGAAGAGATATTAAGTCATCTGTAAAAGATGTCCTTTATTTCCAATTTAAGAGGCTTGAGTGAAAAAAAAAGTACTTCCAGAGACAACGTTAAGCAGATCAAACGTCTTCTTGAAAACTCTGTTTTTCACATACAATTCCTCTAGGTATGAGACACATCCAGCTATAGATTTATGAAGGAGATTTCAGAATGGTGCCAAAAATACACCTGTAAAACCCAAAACATCAGTGAAAAACAGCCCCAAACATGGTAAAGCAGTTTTTTAAGCTCACAAACCAATTGTCGTTGGCTCCTTTCTCACAAAAATATTTTCAGTCCTTACGCATGTTCCCATATGCACACATTAGCTCCCACCCACAGTGCTTCTCTGCAACCTCCCACACTAAATAAATTTAGATTATTGGCGGAAAAGTAGTGCAAACTTACTTCACACATTTTGCCAAAACAAAAAAAATCTGAAAAGAAAACAGATCTTATTGGCATTCTTTTTTTAGGAACTTAAAATAAAAACATGAACGTCAGACTTCTTATATATTTTAGTTTTATTGAATGCGAAACTACACTCCCAGCTTGTGTATTTACATTGGAAAATGTTGAGAAAGATAATTTAGTCATCATATGTTTACAGATTCAGTGAAACTAAAAATATAGCAGTAGGAATTAAATAATAGCCCTTTATTTTTGGATAGGTGCATTTTCTTTGAGGTGTTGTAGGACTACACAGAACGCCATTGTTCCCAGAGTGGACAATTCTCTAAGTGATTTTTGTTTACAGAAATCAGATTCCACTGCCAAATCTACTATGTAAAATAATAGAATGTAGATTTTGAGATAATGACAATGCTCATTGTAGCTAAATAAATAAAAAGCTGGTACTGCTTTTGCAGTTTTGATTCTATTAGGCATTTAAAAAATTTGCATTTTTGCCTAAGGAACCAATTCGTACCAACCTTGTGGACATTTAATGCCACAATGCCTGCTTATTTTACAGTTATAGGATGCCAATAAATGGCATCTACCATCAGCAGACCACTAATGGCTTCTTTGGTTTGATTATATGTTTTTGGATACTGTAAGAGTAAACGGATTTAATTGAAAATCCGAATCACAATCAATGATAATAAAGCGTAAGAAAATAATTTTATCAAAATATGTGATATTTGTCATTATGTGTTACTAAGTACTTACATTACTAGAGAAATAAAGAAATATGCAACACATGGATGTGGGTAAAAGAAAAGTAGGAAGAGATAAAATGGCAACA
This sequence comes from Poecilia formosa, assembly GCF_000485575.1. Taxonomy (NCBI): domain Eukaryota; kingdom Metazoa; phylum Chordata; class Actinopteri; order Cyprinodontiformes; family Poeciliidae; genus Poecilia; species Poecilia formosa. Next base: position 364,420 of record NW_006800292.1, on the reverse strand, counting down.
TGCATTTGAAGTGAAGGTACATTCTGTCAAACAGGCAAATGAAACCTGGCCCAACTTTATCTGTGAGGAACCTTTCCAATGAACGTGAATAATTAGAGAAAAAGGTATTAATCCATCTATTTTGGAAAAATAATTTCCTAAGGTATACGAGTTCCCAGAGTGGACAAGCTCCATTGTCTTTTGAATATTTTAGGTATACTTTATCGAAAAACACTGCAAATAGGCAGATTCTCCATCAATAATTTGAAGTTGCATTCCACAGAAATCTCCACGAATCCTGAACCATGAATAGACGACGGTCAAGTGTATTTCTGCGTTTAATCATAAAACCTGCATTTTTGTAAATGCGATCAGTCTGATAATGAAATTTCCCAGTGGCCTGCCTGGATTTTGTTTTGTTAACCTTTAAAACACATAACAAAGAAAGAGGCCTTACCAGCATAGATGTGTATGAGTTGTTTTGATTCGGTTTATCTCTCTCCACTTTGACTCACCAGAGCTCTCTTGGGCACACATGGTCTCTCTCTGTCATCTGCCCCCTCGTTCTCTCTGCCCCAGCTTCTGGTTCACCTTGGATGACCAAAAGGCTAAATGACATTGAAACCCTCCTGAGTCAGCAAGTTGCTAATAAATCATTTGTCCTTTAGATAACTCCACAGATGTGCCCCAGTGCAATGCCATGCGGCTTTGTGGACAAACTTAGTTGTTTGTTTGAGCGTTATAGTAAATGCAGAAAAAAATAAACTGAATTGTGATCTTATTGGAGCATATATGCACACTTTTAGCTCTGTTTTAACAGAGAGAGAAACTTGAACACTGTTCATCAGTTGTATTCGTGATGTACTCTAAAATACCTGCCCATTACCAGAGCAGCACTGGCTGAAATCTGCCAGTCTAAAATAGTAACCCTTATGTAACTGTGGCCTCTGCATGGTGAAAGGAAATGTCAAATGCAGTTCTGCAGCCTAATGGCTTTAAATCTTTAACAACCACACAAATAGAGAACCAATAATGGACTGGATGTTGACTTTGGCAAAGAATAGCTTTCGTACATGCAATGAAAGAATGTTGTAAAAGATTCTTTCTAACTGAACTAATGAATAATTTGGATTACAGCATGTAGTGATTGTGCTATTTTTTTAATAGCCTGTAGATTTTTATTCATTTTAAACATGATTTTTTTTATCTTTTTGATTGTCAATGGCTAATAGATTATGCATATACTTCTGTGAAGTATAGCATATATATTTCACTAAGCATGTAGATGGACAGAAGGCAGACTGCCCACTAGTCAGACCAGCTTCGCTCACACGTCACTAGCCGACCAGCCTTGGGCGGCTTTGAACAGATGGCAAACGCAGGAAGATGTTCCACCATCCTACACCGTTCAGACTGACTCAGTGCTTAAAGTTTATGAACACTTTAACAGAGCTGCATACTTTAAAGAGATTCTCAACCAAATGTTAAGACTTGGTACGAATCCTACCTTCTAGAGAAGATCAAACACATTATCTCATAGAAAGGAGCTTTGGTAGGGAGGCTGTACCTACTGGAATAACCCTTAACCAAGGGAATATTTTGTAGATGACAGAGTTCTGAATATTTCTGATTGATTTAATATTTCCAGCATTTTGTTTTCGGAGTCTCCCAGTTTAAACTCCTCTTCCGTTTGTATTTTCTGTTAACAGTAAATAACCCCATTGGGGGTAATTGGTATTGTTTGAAACCATAAATATATTACAACATGCCACAGTTCCATTAATAAAATCAGCTAACCTTGGTGGAAACGATAATTAAATGAAAGCAGAGTTATGTTTTCACACTCCAAGAGAGGCTGAGGTAGTAATGGTCTCATCAAAGCCATTTTTAGGTATGTAGACCAGAATCGTTAAAGTATTATGTTAGTGACAAACCTTCTACTGTTTGTGGTTAAATGTCCTCCAAGTTACATTTTTCAGTAGAATATGGGTTGTAATCCCATCTATTCTTCAAGCTTTATCTCATGAGAAACAGTGGAGTGTACGTTTGTTACTCAAGTGCAAACACTGCGACAGAATCATCAGTTATAGTTTTATACCTGACAATAATTACTTTTTATTTTGGTGACGAAAAAAAGCAAGATGCTTTGAAGTGATTTTTCTTAGGTTTTACACCCGCACAGTCTGAGATTAATACTCTATTACACTGATTTAATGCTTTTTAATGACATTAAGATCAGTGCAGTAATTCATATATCCAGATCGCAGAAGTAATAAATGTGAAACATTGAAGTCTGACAGAAAAGCAAATGCAGAAGAAATCTGTAATGGTCTGAAATGGGCCAGATTCATTTCCGCAGCTTACTACACACACAGATCCAAAAGTGTGCTCTTAACCCATGTAGTTTTTGGCCAAAGGAAGATTACAGAAAAGGAAAACCAAAAAGTAGAAGCTGGGAAGCCTAAAAGGGAAAGTATCTCAGCGCCAAAGACATGTCTGTCTTTGCCTCATTTCCACTTTATAGGTTCTGCAGCATGGCACCAGGAGATCTTTTTACATTTACAGTACTGATGCTGTCCAAAGACTATTATTTTGGTTCCTTACCTACAAAGATAGTCATACTGGCGTTCAGCTTGACGTCTTCAATGTTTGATTTGGTTTTCTTGTTCTGCTTCAGATAACCAAATCAGAGCTCTCCACTGCCTGAATGAGCATCGCTGAGTGGAAGTCCTGGATCAGCGAAGGGGGGGCTAAATAGACCTGTCACACTAAAATCCAAGTTTTTTTTTTTTTTTTTTTTTTATATATCCAGGGAATGACACTGTCTACTATAGTATAAAATGACTTCCATGGAGAGGGATTTGCAGGTCACATGCAGCATGGAACCAGGAAAACCAGCTACAAATCAGATTTACCATCGTTCCAAATCCCAACCCTAGACTAATAAATTGTTAAAGACTACCTACTGGCGGATGTTTTTCCCCCTTCAGCTTTATTGCGCTGCTTTGGCTGATTTTATTTTCTACTTTGCAGTTTAGGACACAACATTTTTATGAAATTTAACAATAAACAGTAAATGAATTGTTTGCATTCATGCAGGAACAGATTTCCCGGGCGAAGGATAATTTTTCACAAAAGAGTTTTTCTAGTTACCAGGTGTTAGATGTAACCTACTTTACCGGATCCTTGCGTCTTCTACTATCATAAGACGCACACATGTGAACACAACATGAGGTGGCCTAGTTTTTCAGCTCCTCTGTGGTAATCCGATCCAGGACCGGTGAATAGAAGGGGTCTGGGAAAGCTTGCTCTGCCATTGTTCAGATGGAGGAGCGGAAAGAAGAAGAAAGGTTCTGAGAGCATCTGTGAGGCAGGATTGAGTCTTTATGAGCTCTAAACCCTCCTTCCTGACATGTGAGATTCAGCAGTGAAGCAGTAAACTCTGACTCAAAAATCACAAGTATGCCTTCATTTAAATGTATCGGATCCCATGTAGCGTAGTTGTAAAGTTTCATCCCAAAGAATCTCATCCAGACTCAGGTAGCTGAGCTGAATTTCCGCTCCGGGAGTTTGCAGTACAGATCTTCCCCTGGTGGTTCTGGATTTTTCTATCTTTGCGTCTCTATGTGAAGTTTTTTTTTTTCTTGGTCATAAGCCAGTTGTGATGGCCACCTGCCCACTTTGCCAAGGCTTTGGCAGCTTCCCAGATGGTTGACCCAGATAGTCGAGAGAGAAAAGGAACGAACTGTTTCTCAGACTCGCTTCAAAACGTGCACCTGTGAAGGTGCTCCGCATGCAGAGATCCACCTGGGCGGGACACCTGGATGTTTACTGGGTATGAACCCTGAAACATTCCTGATGTAGCAGTTCTGTTACTGCGTGACTCTTTTAAAAGTTTTACAGCTGCAGACCAACATTTGTGATTAATTGGTTGTTTATTGTAGCAGACTGCAAATATTTTAACTCACGTTTCAAAAAGAATTGGAAGTGCATGAAACTACTCAGACGATTCATCTTTTAGTATTTGCCAAACATTTGCAAGACACCTTTAGTTTCTGTTCATCTCCTAAAGACTAAATCTAAGGATGGATGATTAGACTTTGCTTTTGTTGATGAGCAGCATTTTTTCAGTTCACCTCCAGGTATACATGGGAGTTAAAAGTCTATTTCCAAATAAATGTTAACAACAGAGGAGAAAGGCTTACTTTTATGACTAATAAAATTGATTGAAGTCACATCTTTAGTGCAAATGTGTAACTGAAGATGCAGAACCTCTGATATTCTGCTACTACTTGGGTTGTGGAGCCTAACAATTTGGGAGGAAATTATAAATGAAATGATTTTCCACAAATAACTTGGAGTTATGTTTCACAGAAAAATCTGTGAATTTGTGAAAACTTAAACGCAAATAGCCTCGTGTCCACTGCAGTTTCCAAATTCTCTATAGGGATCAGACTTTGGGAAAATCATTCCAGGCTTTCATGCTTACCTGTTTTAGATATTCCAGAACCAGATTTTATGTCTGTTGGTATCACTGAGGTGTTGAAACACCGAAGTTTGGACATGTATTTTACATGAGTTGAAGTTGAAGAATTTGAAGGTAGTCGTCGGTCATTCTTTCAACCAACAACGTCTAATTTAGCACAACTTCCTGAAACATTCTTCCTGCCATTGTAGACAAATGGCTCCGTCTTTGTTTTGTCTGACTTTTCTCAGAAGGCTTTTGGTTTGGCCATGTGGGCAGCTGCAAATATCAGTGAAGCTTGAGAAGTAGCCATTTTGCAGAAGCTGCTTCTTTCACTGAGACAGTGAGACACATTTTCAGTTAGTCTCCAGTTCATGGCAGCTTTGTGGTGATACCTGGGTTGTTCCTGAACATCATTACCGGTTTCTTTTCATCTGAAAGAGACGGTTTGAATCTTCTCTAAGACTTGACAAAGTAGTAAAACATGTAGATACTTTGTACCAGTTGTTGGAGTGAGACTCTCGGAATGTGCATTTGTTTGGAATTGTGTCCAAAAGAATTTCTCAAGTTGTGTACATCTAATGAGACGTTTTTAAGCCTTCACTTCTCATTGTTTAGAGGATTACTCAATCCAGTTAGTGCTGTCAAACAAAAGACAGAGAGAATTTGCAGCTGCAGTTAAACATGACTACTGACCAGTAGGTAATGCTCCATTGCTCTGATAACCCTTAAGATATTTTTGAACGTTTATTACAGCTGTTAAATTACAAGAAGTCATTTATTTCCTGGACAAAAAGTAATGCCTTTTCTTGACTGGGGGTTGGTTGTTTTTGTCTTTAAAAGTGGAAAGCATTATGTAATATAGCTTTTTTGAGCTTTATATAATTTTATAATGTTATTCCCTCATTGAAATCATACCTGGAGTTTTGCTTTCATTCTTTAAAGGCTTGCTCTCGCAAAGTACTGCCTATTTCCATAAAGGTCTTCCTCAGAGCTCCAGCACCCAGACAAGCTTCTGCCTCACAGAACACCTCTCAATAACTCAGCTCCTTCAGACTAGTGGCAGCAGTCATTAGCAAACACCTCATGGAAATGTGCGTCTGCAGTTCCATGCTCCTAAGTCCGATGTGCCAAGATAAGTTTTAAATGACATAATGGAGGAGCATTGAGGTGATGATGTGCTGATGGCAGTGCTGATGAAGACCAATTTTATGGAGTCAGATGGTAAAGATTAGTTTTCTTAAGTTATGCTTGGTAGATACAGCATTTTTATAACAACTTTAGGTAACATAGTTGATTGAGCTATAAAATTACATTATGTCCCTGAAAAAGACATAATACTGACCCTTTAATATTTACAGGCTGCAAACATTCACTACTAAAACCAGATGGTTGCTTTAATTAATGATGCAATTTGAACAAAAACTTGTGATGCAAAGAAATGTGCAGTGATGGCAAAAAAGCCGAGATTTAACTCCAAACTCCCCCCATGTTATTTTTTCTCCTATTGTATACACAGTTCTCTTGTCCTGAAGTGGTCCAACAGAAATAAATCAATGCAACTTCAAACCACAAGGGTGTAAGATCAGAAAAACTGAGAATACTACAGCAGTACGTGGGCTGATAACCAAGGAACTCGTAAAATGTTGGAACTGCGTTTTGTTTTCAAACAGGAAGCGGCCACTTTGACTTTCCTCTCTGTGATTGTGGGTGTTTAGCTGCAGTCAGGTGTGTTTCAGTGCAGTAATTATCCTCAATGTCACGTCGCATTGCAATGCAGCAAAGATCTCTCTTGTGGGGGTGTTTTATTGCCACCGGGTCTGTGTGAAACTGAAATTAAGCTGACTGTTAAAACGTTGTAATTTTAGGCACACTACAGCAGTTGTAGCCTTACACACCACCTTATCTGTGTTTTTACACTGTTTGTGTTTTTCCTGTGGTTTCAATGCCCCCTCCCCACTTCTGTGGCACACAGGAAATGGAAAGTTGCGCCGGCAACATGGCCACCCAGCAGGCCAGAATGATAAATTGGCTGAGAAGAGGCTCGTTCGTCACAGCAGAAATTGCTGACGTGTTCGTTGCAACATATAACAAATACAACAAAGAGGGAGAGGACAATTCAAATGAGAGCAAATGTGCTTCTTCAGCATGATGGGACTCTGGCTGGGTACCCCTGTTGTGGATAATGAGCAACTTATGAAGTGTTTTCTTTTTAGTGTGTGTGTGTGTGTTTTCAAGGGCGGAGAGCGGGCACGGCTCGTCTCCGACATGCTATTCATCATCTCGTCTTTGTGCTCCTAAAATGTCCTCGGATCTCTGCTGAAAGATTGACTGTTTGCTGTCAGTCGTTTTAAATCACTGTCACATAAATGGTGTCGACACCTCCCGGTTCAAACTTATATCTAAACATCTTCATACCAATGAAGGGTGACATCAGGTTCATTAAACCGAGACCCCAGATGTAGGGCTGAAACGGTTTATTGTGATGAATCGATTATTTAAATTACTTGGAGAAAGCAGACCCAGAAAAAGGCCATTTGCTGAGAAAACACAACATATTCAAAGCAGTACTTAAGCCAGAACTGTCCAAAATATTTACACATATAATGTTTGAGAAGAAAAAAAAAAAACCTTTCTATACAAATATTTTACCCGAAACTCAAGTGGCAAAGTTTTAGCTTCACCCTGTTCAGATTTTGTGTTTTATTGCGTGTAAGGGAACAAAATGTTTCCTTGTTTAAAAAGAAAAGATTTTAATTATTTGTTTTATTTATATCTTTAATGTATATCTAGTATAGTTTAAAAAAAGCTTAAGAGGTTAAGTGAAAAATCTTTAAAATATGACCTTTTTAAAAAAAATCCAATTAATCGCTTAATCGTCAGAATAATCAAATAATCGTTTGTTACAGCACTGTCTTGATCCTCCAGTTCCTAGAAAAGGATCAGGACTTTTTCCTAGTCAGTTTGAGTAAATATTGAAACAGAAAATTGTTTATTTCCTGTCCCATTGTTTAAATGATCCATCCGTCCGTCCGTCCATCAACATCCAGCCTGCTCAAAAGCAGGAACTTGTTCACACCATGTTGGTTTAGTCGTTTTTGCTATGAAAACAAGAGTTTTCTCCTTCCTGCTGCAGCTCTGCAGGATCAGAGTTGAGATGAGGGAACACCACGACAGCTGTGAAAGAAAATCAAAATAGCTCCGCTTTATTAGCAGTCACTGCAGCACCTTGTTTATGCTAAAATAAAACTGGAGAAGCAACAGAGTCCGAGGAGGCGTGATGCATTTTGACATGCCTTCTGTGTTGTGCAGCAACATCATCTGTGACTCAGTTTAAATCAGTCTTAAATATGTGCAAAAAGCACCTGGAATTTGAAAATAGCTCTGCTGGCTTGCGCTCTGCTGCCCTTTTCTCGCCCTTCCTCTATTACAGCTTGTTGGCTTTGCCCTTATGTCCATCTTGCCAGCAAGGACAAACATAGAGCGGCCTATTGTTTGCCTGTATTGAGCTGACAAGTATATATGCACATATATGTGTCTGCCAACACACACACAAAGATTCTTGTCATGTTTGGGCCAAAAATCTCAGAGCCACAGGCAACGAAACGGATACATCCTAGTCAGGGAGAGAACTGGAGGTTTGGTTAAAGAGGGAACCACACCCAGTAAGCCAGTAGTAAGAGTTAATGGTTGGCCTGGGAACTGGTGGGAACTCCCATGGGAAGAATTAACTCATTTCTACTCACAGCCCTTATTATTTAAAATTCAATCTGAATTACACTCTTCTTTTTTGGGGACAAAGCAGTGAGCTTAGCTGATGGTTTGTCCTGAAATCTGCGGTCAGAGGTTTCACTCTGGAGTCTAATTTTAGAGAAACGTACCACCTTCGTGGATTCCTTTTCCTTCTCTGCTCGCTTGCTGATAAAAAAAGACAGTTTTGGCTTTCAGTGATGCCACATTTAATCTACAATTCTCAGTAAATGATGCTTTTTTTTTAAGTAAAATTAGTTCATTTTTCTCCACCTTAAATCTAAACTTATTCTGCTATGTCACCACTAACCTTCACTGCTGGCAAATATGTGGAGGCCATGTGGCTTCTGTGATACTCCACTGAGCCACCAGCTGCTTCGTCACCTGCTTCAGCGAAGCCTCACCAGGAGCTCACAGCACACGTCCAGATCCTGACTGCTGGTCAGATTCATCATGGATCTAACCAGGTGATCGTACATATGTAGCAGTTTCAGGTTGATTATGACCTCTGATCAAGCCAAAATAACTCCGACTTCTTGAGTCGGAGTTATTCGACTCAAGAATAACTCCGACTATAACGTAGTGGGGCTTTCACAAAACTACAATTTCCAAGAAAAATACTCAATATCTTTTGAAATATCATGGAAACTTAAAAGAACAGGGTCCTTTTTAGATAAGAGCTAAAAAGGTAATTAATTACATACTTTCCTTAATTTTGGCAAAACCATCAAGAGGAAGCCATTCATCTGTTGTTTAATTAAAATACATCTATTGCTATGTTCACACGGCATATATGTGCTGCGTGAACATAGCAAATACATAGCACATATAATTGCACTGTGTGCAATTGTGACCCACATCTGATTTTCCCACTGCTCAACAACTTTAAAATTGATCCAAATATGGCAACACTAATTATTACTTTCTATAAACTGCTGCTGTGTGACGTCTACGTTTTTCTTCATCATATGCAGGTTGCATTGAGGTCAGGAAATCTTCTCATAGAAGTTAGTTAGTATTAGCTTATAGCGTTAGCTTGCAGCGATAGCACAACTAGCATCCTGCATCCTTCAGCATTTTGTATTTGTCTTGTCTGTCTTTTAATCCTGAAAATATGCCATTAATGGAAATGTCATCCCTCATGCTTTGTGTTTTGAGTTGCCTACTCAAACTTGAACTCCTCTCTAACTAAATCAATCTGAATATGCAACATACTGATAAACAATATTGACTTCATTGGGCTTAGAAACCATACAGATGCCATTGTTGACAGCAATTGTGTCCTCTTGTCCGGATTTTGTAATGTCTGCTTTGTAATTAGCATTACTATAGCTGACATCTGCAACTTTAAACATTTGTTTTAAAGAGATGCATAAAAGAAAGTGCTTTTTGACATTTACGGATTGTTGCTGTTGACTCACTGGCAGGAAGCTCCGCCACAGCAAGGGGAGCTGCTGGGTAAAACAATAGGAAGCATTGCAACACCCAGTCAGAATGGTGATTCAGCTCAAAGTGTGAGGAAAGATGTTCGTTTTCCCAGTTGGCTGCATCTAAAAGATGAAGCAAGTGCAAGAAAAGGGGATTCATGCACATAGACTGAAAAAGGTTTTGACTCAATTTAACTTTTGACCTTTTCCTACCCACACTTCTCCTTTTCCTCCCTTCCTACTGTCATTTTCCAAACCAATTTGTCAATGTAGATTTGTCAATGTAGATACTAAATAAATTGATGAATATTGGTAGTAAATCTCCTGTGAGAGCTTCTTTTTGCATTCAAAAGGTATAAAACAACCAAAACGTTAAATTAGCAGCACCCCAAAAGAATATGTCAGAGCATCAGAACAGAAGACTAAACACAATGCATATTTCACATGTTCAAATGCAGAAGAAAATAATAAAATGAGAGTTTGATGTAGAAGGAAAAAGGAGTTGAGGAGGTCTTTTCAGGCCTGAACCAATTTCTGGATTTCTTTGGAATATGAGATGCTTCTTCCAGTTTTGACCAATTAGTTAAAGAAAGAAATGAGAAAACAATGTTCTTTAAGTCATTTAAGTTTTTGAAAATAAATTAAAATTGAGGAGTTACAGTTTTATCCTCTATTTATGCATCAAAGCACATGCCCATAATCTTTATGTAATTGTTAATAAACTCATTTTAAGTCTTTCAAAGTGAAAGCTAATGGTTTAAGAATTTATAGATGCACAATGTTGGGAGTTCTTGGTTTTAATTTTCATTAGAGGGGCCAATAAGCTCAGATTGATCACCAATCTTCCAATCTCTGACCGATTGATTCACTGTTAAACAGCTAGACACTTAGACAGGCTTGTTGCAGAGAAGGTAATTTCAATGAATCAGAGTAAAGAGGCTTATACATTTATTTTAGACTGAAAACATTTGCTTAATAAAATGTTAAATAATTTAAGCCTGCAGGTCAGCTGACTAAAATCTACATTTGATTATGATCTTGCATTCCAGCGCAGTTATAGCTGTTCCTGTTACTGTGCTGCCCTCTGCTGGAGGAATACAAATAAAACAAAAACATTACCATGGGGTAAATGCGTTTCTAGGGACAAAAAGTGGACGCAGTGATCCGGCGACTCTCTGAAAAACAAAAGCAGTTCTGCTGACACGCGTCCCACTTTATATCTGAACTGAATGATGTCACAGTAACTGTCAGAGAAAAGGACTTAAAAAGCATGTGTTACCGCATGGAAAAGTAATTTAGAGTTTGATTAAAACATGTTTTGTCATTGCACCAAAGGTAGGTCAGCGGGAGGGGTCAGTGTTAATGGTGTGTGTGCCCAGTCGTTACTAAACCACTGGCCTAATTTTTGTCTGAATACCGCGAGCCATGGTTTACAGTCACGCACTCCTCATATCAGTCGACTGATTTTTCTTTCATAACCCCCCATTTCTAATATGCCCAGCCTCTCAAACGTAATTACGGTCCAATATGGTATCCAGTTCTTTCTCTTTTTTTTGGCCTGTGGTGTGATCTGAGAGGAGGTCTGCAGCTACAAAGGCTCACCCCTTCTGTCTCTCCTAATCTCTCGCACCGTCTCCCTCTCGCCAAACTGTGTGAGTGTTGCTGACTTCCTCACAAGGAAATGAGACTCCACTCTGGTCTGTCTGGATGTTTTTCATCTGCGTTCGTTCTCGGATATTGAGGCGCTGCAGGACACGCGCGTGTCTGTCGGTTTGCTTTTTCACTTGTTTTCCTCTTGAGATAACTCCTTCAACTTGGGAGTTGAAATAAGGCTGCAAAGAAATGTATTTCAGAAGCTCTTCAGAATCTAAAAGTTCATTGAAGGTGAGGTTGTTCTTTTCTGCTTCTCCACTGGTTCTTCGTTTGCTGCTTGTTGTTTTTCTAAACATCAGCTTATTTAAATTCCTGCCAGTTTAAAGTATTTTTAGCACTTATTTCCATCGGCTTTTGTATCCTAAAACCTGTGTCTGGTGCAATACTCTCTGCTCTTTTTAGAAGATGCTTGAAAATCTTTAAAATAAATTAATCTCTTAGTTGTTCTCATTCACTGGAAAGAAATCCCATCATGGTTTGAAACATTTGTTTTTAGACGCTTAATATTTTCCTTTTTTACAATATTTTACAAGTTTAGAGTCTTTCTAGATTATCTAGAATCCTGATCCTCTTGGGAGCTTTTCTATAGGATTTAGATCTAGGAGCTGAGATGACCATAAAAGAAGGTTATTTTATATTTAATTTTATTATATTCTTTCTTACTTTTTTCAACCAGAAATGACCCACTGACATTTAAAATCTAATTTACTTATTACAATATATTTTAAAGGATTTTCTGGTCATTATTTGCAGCAGATGTGACAGGAAACTATTTATAAAAGAAACGGGCCCACAGCATGCCAGATCCTTCACCATATTTAATAGTTGGGAATTCTCTAACAGTGAATCTTTGGGTTGCATTTTATTCTCGGTCACCATTCTGTCTGAAGACAAAGCTGGGTCTGCGTACAGTCTTGAATATTACAACTACAGTTCTTTAAACTTTTTGCTGCGACTGGAAATAGACGAGTTTTGAGCATCTATTTGCTGACTTATGAAATCAAGACATCCTTCAGTGGCGTTTCCTCTCGTCTTTCCAATTTTGATGAGCAGAAAGGAGAAGTTAATCTCATTTTCGCCAACTAAAGGTTTGAATCTGAACCCTAACCCTGGGATGTGATTTATTTATTTTTTTCACTTACACCAGTCTATCCCAGTGAATGGCACATATGTGGAATCAAAACAGGCAAAAATGTAAAAAGTAGAGCTCCGCAATATTTTGAGTCACAACCATCTATCTCATTATTAGCAATATTGCAATTCAAAAGGACGGCTTGCATGCAATATTTAGTAGTTTATTTGTAGTTCATGGCCATGCATGTAATGTCTGTTTTTGATTGCTGACATGCTAGCAAAAAGTGGTGAAGATCGTAAGCAATATCATGATGAGAATATTCATACAGTAGCATCTCAGTGACATGTTTTCCTGGTGCTGCTGCAGCCCTAAAACAAATACTTTCTTTGAATCTTTAGAAAACCAGAAGAACTACCGATCCAGACCAGCTTCAGAGAACCAGGAGAGTCTGGTAGGTTGAAAGAAAAACATAAGGAAAGGAGTACAGCACTGCATGCACCACATACTTGGCTTTTCCCACTTAATTTTATGAAATTTAAGTATAACAAATACTCTTCTAAAATAAGCCTCGTCCCATGCCAATTTTAATCCCCTGATAGACAAAAAGTTAAGGACTACTAATAAGGAGTTTATACAGAGAATAAGTGAAAATATGCTGAATTAAATTATGCGCTAGTTACACTGTTTAAGGTGCCATTAATTGTGGCACCAGTTATATTCTATTTTTTAACTCAGGATTCTGACCCCACTAATGTACTGAAATTAAAATGTGGATTTTTCAATTTTAAAAAAATTCTCTTTTCATTGTGGGATTATGCTGCGGCCATAAGATATGAATTTATTCAAGATATTTCCACACATCTCCACTAGAGTAGAGCGTACTGTTAATTTCTCACTAATCTGCTTTGGGGAAAAAGCTGGAAAAATGCAGGATAAATGCATTGAGGGTAAAGTAAGCTTCAATGAAACACGTGTTAAGTCATATTCCATCCTTGGAAATAGAGTTTATAATTCATACAAGCGTCTCTGGAAACACTTGAAGAAAGGGGGAAAATATTGTTCCCACTTGGTTTATTCTTAGATCTCTGTGCATTTTAGTTGAACACTCCAACTGACCACAGTAGCCTGGATTTCCTCCCTTTAAAACAGTTTAAGAGCTTGTTTTTGTCAAGGTTCTTGTTTCGCTGTCAAACCACACTAAAAGTCACCAGGAGGTCAGCTGAAGCGTCTTGCTGGGTGACCACAGCTTCTCTCCGCTTCTCCTCTCAGTCAGCGCTGCAACTGCCAAGACCGAGAGCGCTCTGAGCGGGGTTTGCTTTTCACAACTTTTACAATATCACATGCTTCTCTGACTTTATTGTTGCTGGCTCGCAGAATGTGCATGGTCTATAAATTTAAATTTTTAGGGAAATGGTTGTTATGGTCTTGATTTGAGGAAAATAAAGTAGCGCGCAGTCGGAGCAGATGTAAGTCAGCCAAGGCAGTGGTGATGGAAGTTGGCCAGCTGAAGTTATGATTGGCCTGCACACAGAAGCATGAATGAATTTGCGTCTGGAGTATATTTATGTTCATCATTTACTTTCTCATACTGATTCTCTGCCCCACAAACATTAACCTGAATCTGCTGGCCTGTGCCTTCCTCTCATTCACTTAACCTTTAACCAGCACCTTAAATATATTTAATGTGAAGCAGCCGGACCTGAAGAAACGCTACATCGTTGGTCTCTTGTGTCTCATCAGTATTTTTGGAGAAAGCCTTTCCTAACTCTTTCTGTTCACCTCATTCCGCCTCCCTGTCTTCATTTCCACGTCTCAGCTGAGCTTTTCTTCGTTTCTTTATCTTATGTTCTCACTCGAGGGTTTTTCTCAATATCCTCGCCTCTCTTTCCTTTGTACTTCTCAGGCTTTAATGTCTGTTATTCTCCCCCCTTCTCGTTTTGCATTCCTGCACTATCATCCCTGTCCCAGGGTGCTATATCTAGAAGAAAGACAGTGGAGCTTTGAGGCTTTCTAGTTCTCACATTTGCCTGGAGATTCAGTTAGTTTTAGCTCTTTGGAATTTTTGTACAATTATTCATTGAGAAAAAACAAACCCAAATTAGGAGATATATGTTGTAACATCCCACATGGATGAGCCGGAAAAGTGGTGATGGTGGTAGGAGTTTGCCCCATAAATGGTAGGTTGACGGTTGACAAGGACTTAAAATATTCTGGTGTCTTATTCATGAATGGGAGGAATCTGGTTAGGATGCCTCCTTAACAACATTTGTACCAGACCTATTGGCACAAATGCCAGACCTATTGGCACAAATGCTGATTATCATTAGTGCAAACGGTTGCCCTTTGCACAAACTCTGTAGATCATGGGAATCCTACGCCGGCCGGTTCTCCACAGCCTTAAAATCTGTTGTTGCTCCTAACCAGCTGATTCAAACAGCTGAATTAGCTTCAGTTTACTTAGCCCGGCTCATGAGCCATTATTTGATTTTGGTTTGTTGAACCAGGGCAACATATAAAACATGCAGAACACCAGACCTTGATTGCTAACTTTGGGATCTACTGCTGAAGACAGTATAGGGTCCAGACTCTATTTTTGGTCTCTTCTCTTTAGCTCAGCCCTCAGATTTTTTGAATGATTTTAGTTTAGGGACTGAGAAGAAAGTTTAATGCCTTTATGAAGCATTGCTTTGCTGATTTAGTTGCATCTGTTCAATTATTGTCCTGCTGAAAGGACAATTTGTGTGACAATTTATTTTAAAGGCAGAGGCCACCAGATTTGTATTTGTTAAAACATCTCTGTATTTTCAATAAGGTGTCCAGCTTTTCCGCCATACTTAACAAAAGGGAAGGATGCTTTTTGAACATAGTTTTTTATAAAATACATTTTATGTTGAGTGGTTCATTTTTAAAAACTCAATCTTATTCTTTTCTGACCAAAACACACATTTCCAGTTTAAGGTCCAGTAGAGTTGAGCAAACTGGTAGAACAGAAAATCACAGTAAGTCATGGAGGAAGGATCAACTCAGAAAAGTAAAACATCAATTTAAGGTTGCTTCAGTCACATTGTCCGTTGTTGTGGTGTTGATAACTATATAACTCGAAAATAAAAATCTGTATTAGTTCATTTAGCTGCAGATTATTTATGAATCTCCTGGGTTCTGTATGTCTTTTTTTCTGGTCCAGAACATCTGTGAAAATGTGATGACTTTGTGTTCCAATGACAAAGATGTCTCACTCTGCCAAAAATCCTGCTGAGTACTTACCTGGAAAATATGTTTTTCTCTTTGTCTCCAACAGGTTTTTCCAGTCACAGACTTTCTGCGAGATCAAAGGTCAGTGTCAGTTTTTTATTCATCCTGAAAACATTTATAACCCAACAAAAATGTTATTTACAGCCGTGTTATCATAAAATTTGGCACACAAAGGGCAAGATTTAGTTTTAAAATGCAATGGCATCATAAGACCACTAGAGGGAAGCAGAGTATTTTTTGCAGGGTCAAATTTTTTGGCGACTTTTACAATTGTTAGGGAATAAAGAGTTCATGTAGATAAAAAAGAACATTGCTTATCATCTAACCAGGTTGAGTGACTGTGCATTGTTGAGCTGTCTGTATGTGTGTGTGTGTGTGTGTACTGCTTTCTCTTTAACTACAGCATGTTATAGAGCAGGGGCATAATTAAAGGATCTTAATTGCATTTGTATCTAAATTACCTAATTACCTAAAAAACGGATTAAATTAGTTAGTTGTTTTTTGGGGGGTGGGGGGTTTGGCAAAAATCCGATATATTCAAGCTTCCATTTCAACATGTGTTAATTCCTACCAGTCTCTCCTCTCAGCCAGTCTCCTCCTTCTCAGTCCCACTCTACTCCGGTGCCTTCCCTCTCTGGCTCCTGATAGGGCAGCCATGGAGTCAACAGAGGAGAGAAGTAGCTGGAGGAGGAGGAAAGAGAGGGAGGGATGGAGAGACAGTTTGGGTATGAGGGTAGAAACAAAGAAACGCTGCAGGTGTTGTGGAGTTGAGCATGTCTGTTGCATGACTTTACTCAGCGGCTGAAGTGTGATAGCGTTGGCTGTCAGAGGTGCAGGACTGGTAGGCTGATTTCAGCTCAGGTTTTACCTTGTTCCTTCATAGCGCTTTAGTTGATTTTAGAGAATATTGTGGAGTTCGAAAGCATGGCCCTTTTTACCAACGATGTGCACAGCCTGGGCTCCTATTACTGCCTGATCCGACGCAAGTTTAAGAGGAGGCGGAAGAAGCGCTCCGAACGCAAAGGTAACCCTAAGAGTTGAAGTTCTGTCGCCTTGTCTGATGCTGGGACGCAAACAAGTGTTTGCAGCTTTGAAACAAGTGGTTTTAGGTTGTTTCTTTATGAATGCTTGCTGAGTCCAGAATATTAAATTTATTTTTGTTTTTCATGGCTGCATATTTACAGCAAAGTTTATCCTAAACAGGTGAATTTCTGTCAATTTGTGAATGTAGTTAGTTTGATTTAGTCCTTTTCAAAGTTTGAATATTTTTTGAAAAAAAGGCATGTTGATATAAAAAATTGAAAAAATTTTCAATTTTTTTTAGGAAAACCAAAATATTCCTTTTGCCATTCCCATGGCAAAAGACATCTTCTCGACAAAACGAGTGACGTGACCAAAATTTGTCTTGTTTTTTATTCGTTTGAAGTTCATAGTTTGATTTATCTTTGATGGGCTAAAAGGATCTCTGTGTAAATTTACAGCCTTGTTATATACAGATACAATAAGAAATGGGTGGGAACATTTTTTCCTCCTGGATTTACTTTAAAAGTTATTCATACCCCTTGCAGATTTAGATTTGAAATCCTTATCCCACTAAGTAGATTGTTTTCACGGGAAATGAGACCGACACCTCTACTAATTCAATAAAACAATGTAAAGGGAGTGTTTGATTAGGAAAAAATATTAATTTGTATACTTTTGTCAGCCATTTTTATTTAAAAAAAATGTAGACTTCTATTAAACCTATAATTGCTGTTCAGCTTCTTGAATGTCTCCAAAGTTGCTTTGACCTTTTTATCTATGATGTCGATATCTTAGTCTCTTCCATTATCCAATTCTTTAGATTATCTATCATATAAATATCTCAACCTTCACTGGACCATCTAAGAATTATTACTTTCAGTCAAAATAGATTAGTAGATCAAAATAGTCTAAAGAACTTTCCATCAAAACCACTTTTATGATAACAAGGAAATCTGTTTGCATGGAAGCAAAATACAAAGCCACCTGCGTCTGTATAAAACCTTTACAAAGACCTGTAGAAATAGGTCACTCTTCGACAGCAGGTATTTTTTTCTAACAATTGGACATAAAATTTTCAGCAAAATTGAATGAAAAGTTGCTAAAAGTGAGGAGTGGAGCAACGTCTCTGCAGTTCTTCCAAACACGACAGCAGTATCTAATAGAGAAGGATGTTCAAAAACTTTTTTGTTTAGTTTTGTCTCCTGCATAAAACATTCCAATAAATCACTTTATTTTCCAGAGAAAACAAATCGATTAAACGTCAGTGTGTTAAATCTAAGGCAATAAATGAGTTCAATTACCAGAGCAAGCCCTAAAATATCAAAATCATCTCCTTTTTTTTTGCCTGAAGAGACTCCAGAGATGTGTTTTCTTTGTCTTCCTTCCCCTCCGTGTCTCTCTGAGCGAGGCGGGTCGCAGCTCATCATAATTGAAGTTGAATGACGAGAGCCCTTCAGCGCTCGGAGCGTTTCTCTCCTGAGTTTGCTGCTCCGCTCCGGGGGATTAACCAAACAGAGAAGGTAGTAATTACTCAGGTGGCCACAGCTCAGCGGCAGCATTAGCCATGTCTCAGCCACTTGCTTTGACATCCGCCAACCTCCTCCGTACCGCCGCCTCACCTCTACCGTCAAGTCCATTCATCCAACTAAACCCACCTCTGCTGAGGGAGCATTTTATTTTTTTATCCTTTGATTTAAAAACTCCAGGTCTGCTCGCTCAGAGTGAATATGTCTATCAGTATTACCCAGCTCTGTTTCCCGCCTCTTTTATTCTCCCACTCTTATCACCTGGGAAGGAAATTTGCACTTTTCGCCGGAGAGAAGCGATGACGAAGCAGGAGGAGAAGGAGTTTGGCCCGACTCTTACTCTGCTTTAGCTTTCTTCGATTTCAGCTCTTCAGTGAATTCCTGGGTTCTTGAGTTCCTGGAGGTGTTTGGTTTGTTGCTGGATCACTGATCACTTCAAACTAAATCTGGAAATTCCCCGTGTCGATTTCTCTTTATAATCTGGAAATGATCTCAACATTTTCCCACCAAAGCTGCTTGTGTATCACGAATTGTTCCAAAACTTCTACCTCACTTCCAAATTACGTTATTTTGCAAACGATGACTAGTTCCTGTGTAAAAATGTGGTTGTTTAAATATAAAGCTGTGATTTTTAATCTGTCGTCTCACTAATCAGCACACCTCAGGGAAAAAGAGACATGAACACTGGCTCTTCCCTGTTCAGACATTTCTGTCTTCCATGTTTTATGACGGCGACATGAAAAACACTGAAACCTTCAGGCCGTAATTATTGCATGTGACTCTATGCAGCCACGTTGAAACAAAGCACGTCCGCTTTTAGTTTTAGGCTCTGCATAAATTTGAACATAATAAAAAGAATCTGGTCTTTACAGGGTTTTCAAGTTACTTAGATCTGATTTCAGCTGTAAATCTCATCTTGTTATTCTTTAATAAGCCAAAAAAGGGTGAAAGTAGAAAGTGGTTTAAAAAATACCAAACAACTAGATACAATGTTAAGCAGACAGACAAATTTTATCCACAGAAAACAGGACATCCTGGTTTGAAAAGATATTTTTTTTATTCTTCAGGTAACTTTTAATTTGATGTTTGGGTTTAATCTATTACGAACTGTTAAAGTCTCGTAACTCCACATGTTTAGTTTATAATTGAACTTTAGTATATTCAATAATGCATCTAATTAAAATAATTTAGTTTAAACTAAACTAAGACTCTTTTCTGCAGCACATTTAAGTTTGAGATAAAGCAATAGATTTTAACATTGTATCTGTATTATATTTTTAAGACTGTTATTTATTTATTTAGGTGATTTTTTTAGCATTTCCATACACTCGTAAAAAAAAAAAAAAAACACGTTGCTGAAAAAACCCAACAAAACAAAATTAAACAAAAATAGCAAAAGAAAAAAGAACAAGACCAAACTAATACAGAATTATATAAACAATATTTAAATCCCTATCAATTGCAAAAACAAAAAGTGTAAACCACAAAAGGTGTAAGATTACATAGAAAATTATATAGATAATTAGCTTTTTATACACAGCAAATTATCATTTTTCTAAAATGTATCTTCATCAGTAAAAGCAATAAAAAAGCACAAAGTTTATGAAGACTGGAGGCAGGTATTGTATGAGTGATACTAAGTATGAAAGACATCAGCAATGACCTTGTGAAGAGTTTATTACTTGCCTGTCAGTCAGGGAAGGGTTATATTAGTAAGTTCATCTTCATCAAACATTGAAAGAGATTATCCATAAGTGGAAAACAAGTTGTGACAACTGAGAATCTGCCAAAGCTGCAGATATCCTGGTATATTCACCCTACGGTCAAACTGTGCGATATCCAGATAGCTGATTTTAAAGTCTACTGGTCTCGGCATGTTATAAATGGTGAAGTTGATGAGAGTAGAAACAGGCTGGAAAACGTGGAAAGAGAAGCGAACAAATGTGGGAACAGGGCTTAGGTTTGCAACCACAGGACTTCAGAAGAAATATCTTTTGGACCAAAGTACAGACGTCTGACCCAATCAGACCAAGCAACAGACTCTGAGTATCAGCAGGAAAACCTCCTACTAAATGTCAAGCACTGAAATCCAGAGCTTAAAATGATTTAAATGTTCTGGTGGGAATATAAATGAGCCTTGCACAAACATATCTCCAAACAGATCTTCAACAGACTGAAGCCAAAACTCCTCCACAAGAGTGAGAGCCTGATAAAGACAGAGATTTACAGCTAAAAGTGATTCTGTAAGTTATTGGATCAAAGCTGATATGGTTTCAAGTTCGAGTTGGTGTTTAATATTTTAAGAGCCCATAAGGGTAAGCAAATGCTTTACTTTATCCCAATCATTTTACCATAACTGTATACTGCAGGGGCATCCAAACATTTTGTCACATGGGCCGAAGTAATGCCCAAAATAATGTTCTTTTACCTGCTCAACAATAAATAAAGCAGGCGTGCAATACTTTAATTAAACAAATACACTAGTCACATTTGTTGTTGGAAAAACATGTGTAAATTATTATAAGTAAGAAAACTTAAAAAGGGTTTTGCATGTTTGCCTTACATGTTCTAGGTATCAATTGGAAAAAAATAGAAGAAAATGTAGTTATTTATAAGCAGTAAGATCTGGATTTAGGTCACTTTAAAAAAAACAACTGTATTTAGCCAAGTTTAAGTGTTGATATTTGAATTTGTATCTTTTATTAACATATTATTACGTTTCTTATAGAAATTGACATAATTCTCAGCTATTACTCAACTCCAGTCTTTGGATATAAACTGAATGATGCATTAACCTGTTTCTATGTGAGGGATTGTGATTTAGCTCTCAGTGAATTAACATATAGCGCAGAGTGACTTTCAAAAGACTCAACTTAAGCATATCCCCGGTGCATCTCTCATAAATGTGCCAAACCATGACACTTGCAGACGATGCTTTCCAATGGGCCGTATATGAAAAATGGAAAATGGGGAACAGAGGCCTTTTCTGCCTCGCCAGCAAAATCTCTAAAATGAGCTTTTGCAACTTGAATAGTGTGGGAGGGGGCTCTCCACCGCCTGACGCTTCAGATCCATCGCTGTGAGGGGAAGACTTTTCATGCAAGATTTTTTTTTCTTTTTCTTTTTTTTTTTTTGTAGCTTCATTTTTCACTTGTTCCTGTATTATTTTTCAAGCCATTTGTAAATTATTGAATGGTTTTTTTTGAATGCCTCACATTTATTATTGTTATTTTCTTTAAATTGATTAGCCGGCCTTGAACAGCTCGGATTAACTTCTGACATCCACAGCAGATGAAGCCAAATAGAAAACAAAGTCCCATTCATTTATATTAGATAAAAAAAAAGAGCAGATGATTAGAAGCAGTGCCTGGCTGAGTACTGCAAACACAGCGGCACTCTGTCATAATAAGAAATGAGTTGTGTCTGCCTGTCTCAATGTAATTAGCTTTGATTAGCATGCTGCTAATGACTATGACGGACTGTCGCAGGGGGAAACAAAAAACTCTACTCTGTGGGATCCTTCAAACCACTGAGGTTTGTTTAGCTGACTGTGAGAGATTACAAATCTCTGCAGAGATTTGAGATTGCATAAATATGAGATTGTTTTGCCATTTATTATGCACACTTTATGATACGCTCTGCAGAGGAGGAACTAAACCACAACTCCGTCTTCTTTCCATTCACCTCTTTGTCGTCTGTCACAACCTTTTCCATCCGACTGAGGTCTCCCTCCATGCCCTGTCCTAACTGTCCATCAATTCCACCTCATCTGGTTGACAGCAGGAAGACCACGAGGTGTGAAATTCAGCTCCTGCACGACGCCGTCTGCAGGTCGCAGCCCTGCACAAAAATTTTACATGGATTCATCCACAGCTTTGCGGTATTTTACTTTCGGACGTCCCCCTCACCCCCTCACACATGAGTAGACACAAACATGTGGAAGTAAATGGAGTCAGGATCATTTCACCAGGCCTTGGATGTGATAAACGATGGTAGGTGTAAAGCTCCATGGACATCAAATCAAGGAGAATAGAGGGACAGAGGACATTGGTGTGACTGGGTCCACAGCTTTCAAACCATGACTTACTTTCCTGTGCATTGCTTAACAACACTTTTGAGTATTTTTTGTCTGATTCTTAACTTCTTGGTTTTTGTACTGTGTCATACACTTGGGTGGTAAAAGAGGAAAAGATGCAGGAAAGCAATGTTGGGAAGCCAAAACAGAGTAAAACGATTGTCTGGACTAGACCTAGACTTTGAAAATGTGGTCTTAAGTCCAGTACTGAGTGCCAACTGCATTTGCCTTTACCAGGTGTGTATTTTAAGTGTCTTTGTAAGATGGAAAAAGTAGTCACAAGTCAGCAAAAATGGGTTAATTGTAATAGATTAGTTGCAATAGATTGATCCCAAATTAATGTTTTGATATTGTGGATCCCTAGTTTTAAAGTATGTGGATTTAGCAGAACTTAAGTTTGTTCAAATCAATGCCTTAGACCAGTGGTCCCCAACCTTTTTATTACCACGGACCGGTAGACTTGGAAAATTTTGCTGCGGCCCGGGAGGAGGGGGGGGGGGGGTTGAACCGTCAGATAAGGCTCCTGCATGTTGGTGTTCCCGCTAAATCCTGAATATACCTAATTTAGGTTGTCTTGGGCTTTTTATCGCAGCTTGTGGGGTTTTCCCTGACTGGGAACGAGAATACAACCTGCTGAATGTAACAGGTAGCCAATCAGAAAGCGCGGTGACGACAGAACAGAGGCGAATCCCAAACAGCTGACATATAGCGCAACTGAGAGTCCGGTGGATATCGGAGATGATATGTGGAAATGTTTATTATATATAAAGGTTATTATTATATATGTTTGTTTATTCAGTTAAAAATGTTAACTATGAAAAAACATATTCACCTCCAAATCATAGTGAGCGGCTGCTCCCGCTGTCTTTTATCCACCGCCTTTTCTTTTTATTACGTCTTTTATCTCTTAAAATGAGTCCACATCCTGATATTGCTTCTACATCGTCATCCGTGTTTGGTCATTCTAAATTCCCGTATGCTATGTTGGGGGTTTTGTGGATTTTCTTCTGGAATCGCGATGTTTGTGACTGGAATCGGTTCGTGTGGTGTGCTGCTCCTGCCGTGTGGCTGGAGACACGAACCGATCGAACCTGTTGGACTTTTATCAGCTCTGTGGTCACAGAGGTTTGGAGAATCGGCCGACAATCTTTAAATCTTGCCGTCTAAACCAGACTGAAGACTCACAAGCTCTACTCATCTCCTCTCGACCACTGCCCAAACCCTCTGACTCTGGTCACTATGGTAACGTTTATATGTCCCTTCAAAATAAGATACAGATGCGCAACAAAAACGAACATTTTACTTTCGTGAACATTTTAGCTCACGATAATGACTAACGGGAGCCCTGAGCTTGTTTCTCTGCAATGAGACGGTCCCATCTGGGAGTGATGGGAGACAATGACACCCGAAGTGTTGCTTATATCCACAGCCTGCTTGGTCTCTATGTGGTGAAGCAGTTTGAAGCTTCATTGCCTCATTAGCAGCAGGTCGCCTCATGTTACGCAGAGCGGCTTGTAATGTTTGACTCACCTACCGGTCCGGGATAAATCCATCCTCCTGTCTCTTCTCTGTTTCTCTCCCCTTTGCAAAGAAACTTTCCAAAGACATCTGATCTGTTTCTTACTCATTTTGCTGCTTGTGGGCTCAGTGTTGGCGCACAAGTAACTGAGAGAATCCGGTTATAGGATTTTCAAAATAAAAGATCCTCCAGACTTTTATAATACATAAAACGGAAATATTTATTTACTTCTTGCGCGACCCGGTACTAATTGGTCCACGGACCGGGAGTTGGGGACCACTGCCTTAGACCATAACTCAACTGGACAGTGTCTTTAACTCTTGTAGACAAATGGTAAGACTGTATGTTTTAATGTTCAAAGAAGACTTCATAGTCCCTGAAGAGCAGCTTCCTGACAAATGTCTGACTGACTGCTTCATCAATTATAGATTAATCAGCAGAGTACTCAAATACTAAAATATTCAACAGCTGTAACTGCAACCCGATTTTAAACAAAACAATCCTGCTGTCGGTTCAGAGTGACATTCCTGCTGTCCTCTGTCTCCAGTATGAGGACGTGTTCTGCTGTTGTTGATGCCTTCATGCTGATGCAGGACTCACACTGAGCTGTTTTCGTCCATGAACATGTGAGCTCTCAGGAGCCTCCAACCTGTGAGCTCGGTTTGCGGCTCTGAACATTGAGCACAGCGTCGTCGGTGGCCCTCCGTGGGCCGAGCACGCTCACACATCCGAAAATTCGCTCATTTCCAGACACACTGAAACGTACACTCTTTTCCCCACGGGCACCCGGTGCCTATGCTGTGTCATAAATCAGAGCTGTCAAATAGATTTTACAGCACCTAGTGAAAAGAGGAGAGGCAGCCACCCAACAACCTTGAAAAGATGGAAGAAAGCAGGAGTAGAGGAGTTGTATTATTATCAAACCTGAAGCCTGGACCTAAGGAATCTATGAAGAAGGATAGGGCAGTTTTTCATGAGAGAACATGGATGACAGATACTTTGGGTGGTGTTACAAGGACCAGCCCTGAATGCACCAAATAACCAGAAAACATATGGTTCACATGGCTAGCTTTCTGCTTTTTCTTTCTTCATTTTAATATTTTAGATCATGTCTTTATTGTGACTGAAGTCAACATGTAGTAAGTGGTGTGGTTGGCCAGTTCCCTCACATACTCTTAGATTGTGTCCACTTGGTTCTGAAGTTTTAGACGTTATTGGTGGTTGTTAGATTATTTCAGATTATTTCTCTATAAAATACAAACACTTTGAACAAGTAATTTGATTACTGACTCTTGTGGATGTATTGCATGTAAACAGAAGGAAAGAGTTTCCTTCTGTCATGAAATCTGACAAGTTTCCATATGTCTACTTTTTGCTTTTTTGCCTTCAACAATTTTTTTTTCACATTTTTTTTTCTTTTGTTTTTTTTTCCTGTTGACCCCACATGAAACAGGCGACATCCATCTCTCCCTGGACACAGTCACTTCCTGTCACTCCTAAATATTAACTCTCATTGTTTCTTTTTTTGTTTTTTTCCACAACTTAAATGACCTTATCTCCAAATGTGCTAATAGCCAAGCAAATTTTTCGTTGAGGACTTTTACTAACATTGAGAGTGACTTCCCCTAAATAAATTATTCCAGATCAGCTCAAAAGTGCTAATTTATTTGGCTGATTTACAAACTTTCCATTGAATAAAGTTTGATATATATCGAAGTTCTTATTATCGACTATTAAAGCTTTTTCAAGTAGTTGCATGTTTATGTTATGCTCTTATTTTGAAGTGGATTTAGACTGTTCGATTTCTTCTGCTCTCTTCTTTTGCCAATAATTTTATTTCTAACAGGAACAAAATAAAACTGACTGGAGAACAAGGTATTAAGATAAATCCAAACTCTAAGGGCATTGCAGAACACGTAAATTGTGTCAAAATGAAATTGGTGCTTGAGGGTTGTAGCCTTTCAAGGGCAGATATAATTTGATTTGAAGTTAGTCCTTTTGCATTAGTTTCCACAAAATACCATGTCTGTGTAGTGGTTTAGTGTTAGCAGAACTATTGTTTATGATTAGTGCTTTAGCTTTTTAGTTAGCGATGCCAATCACGGAGAGCAATGAATAATAATCTGATGTATTGTGATGTACATTTTAGATGTAAGTCCCATATTTCCGTCCAATGACAATAAAGGGTTTTTGTATCCATCATTGTCCGTTATCACATTAGACTGTACTAATTGTTATGGAGAGGCTTGATTTTTGGATTCGCTCAGCGAAACAATGAATTCCATACATATTAACACTAACTCATGGGGATCCTGAGTGTAAAACTTGAAGGCCATTTTTATTAAGCGCTCATTGGGTCAGATAACTTTCCCATAAATCCCCCTGATTGGAGGAGCCTCATTGGCTGTCATCGTCTGAGTAGCTGCCTCTTAATATGCAGAGTGGAGGGAAGTACAGACATCCAGCAGCGGGGCTCAGAAGGCAAATCACTTCTGGCAGTCTAATTCACCGGTCATTAGAAGGGCCAAATTGAATAATGGACTCAGAGGTGAGTTGTGAACGCGTGTGTGTGTGTGCTCATGTGTAAGTGTATCTGATGAGGCTGGGACAGCCATGTTGGGTGAAAGTGTGTGTGAGGGTATTCTGCAGCCCCTTCACTTTGGCCCATCAGTTTCAATCTGGTTGGATGACAGGCGCTCCTTCTTGGTGCCAGGACCCCTCTCCATTAGGCCACCGCTGCCCACACGTGTACTCCATTAGGCGGCATTACCTGCTTTGTGCCTGGAGAAGTCTCCTCGGGAAGCAGGAGGATGGAGGATGGCGCAGAGCTCCTCGCTTCACACAAAAAACAAAAAGAGCCGATCCTGCTTCTATTAAGATTCTTCCTCTCTCACACTCTTCTCTCTGTAATCACAGGCCTGCCAGAGCCTTATTGGGGAAAGTAATGGGATTGTAGGGCAGCGACAGTGGCACTCACTTATCTGACTGCATACATCGGCAGTAACAATGAGCCGTGTGTCTTTAATCATACATTTTCCTAGCTTTAGTTTATGCCCTCTTTTGCTTTTAGTTGCCAGTAAATTAATCTTTTTTTTATTTCTGTTTCTGGTTTTTGTCTTTTAAGTGAACATTTCTGCCTCTTTGAGAAGACAATTACTGAAAGTCTTTAAATTATCCACTCCATGTTGCTGCAGCCTTAAATATTGAATGGCTGCTAAAAGATAGGACGGGAGAAATTAGTTAATATCAAATCAGAGTTATTCCTAACAGCGCTGAGCATCTTGGTGGTTGGATCAGACCTGATGGGAATCGGAAAAGGGAATTTTGTTTTGGGAATGAAGGAAAAATCGGAGAGAAATGAAATGGATTGGGTAGAGGTGGCTGCCTGGTGGGCCTATCAGTCTGTGTTAGAGCCACTGAGAGGGTTGTCTCACAGGTGGGCTCTCCTGCAACAGCCATTTCCCCTGGCTATTTGTCTCTGTCCAGTTTCTTTCCCTTTCCCTTGCCCACTTTTCTTCCTCTTTCATCTCCTCCTCTGCCTCATCTTCGATTGCTCATTTCAGTCTCTCGTTCTTGTTCGATCTCTTCCTTCTCTTGTTACACTGATTCTCTACTTTTGCCAGTTTAAAACTTTTACCTTTTAGGCAGAGAGAGCATTGGTATTATTAATATAAACATTGATTAAAGTACCAAACTACCACTTTTCTCACTTTATTCAGAACTAAACAATTAATAAGATTGATTTTTAATTATTGAATGATTGTTTTACTGTCCTACTATGAAAATGTTTTAAATCATCCCTGTTTTTTGCAATCCGCTTCTAATGAGCCTAACATTTGTGTCGAAATTTAAAGTCCCAGAAATTTTTCAGGCTTTCTCAAGGTCTTCAGAGTTTTCTCTGAGTTTTTGTTTCTTTTTTACTCATTTCAAATCCATCCCTTGAACTTGATAATGACAGGATCTTGTTCAGTTTGAAGAAAAATTACTGAAGTAAACAAGTAGAGGGTAAGCAGTATCTGAAAATCAGGTCTTTGAGAAATGATGAGAAATACATCATTCTTTAGTTGATCATCAACGTTACCCAAAGTTTTCAGCTGTTACCTCATTGGTGCTAAAATCGTACTGTATTTTTATCAAAATAAATTTATATTT
The DNA here is from genome assembly GCF_000485575.1 of Poecilia formosa. NCBI lineage: Eukaryota > Metazoa > Chordata > Actinopteri > Cyprinodontiformes > Poeciliidae > Poecilia > Poecilia formosa. Next base: position 336,524 of record NW_006800292.1, on the reverse strand, counting down.
GGTATATTTTATAGATTTAACAAATCGATGTGCACAAATATGTCTTTATGACAGCATGCACATGATAGAAGCATCTAACTAAAATAGGTTCTTTGCTCAAGTTTAGGTTTTTTTCTGTTATTAGGTCTGGACTTACCAGCCACCTTTTGATGTGCACCTTTCTAGTACCCAATTCCTATAGAAATGCTTTAGTTCCTCATGGCACTGATTCAACAAGGTGCCAAGCACACCTTTGATCTTGGGTCCAAATTCACATTAGAGCGTCAAGCAATTGCTGCAGATTTAGGGAAATTTGTTGTGAATGTCCTGTTCCACAACATCCCAAAGGAGCTCTATTAGATTGAGATCAAGAAACCGAGTTTGAGATGGCTTGAACTTTTGACGTGATGCATTAACCTGCTAGAAGCAGCTTTTGGAAGGTCAGCAAAGATCTTCAGATAGGCTGCTCAGTTGAAAAGGCCAGAAATGTGTCATAAAACACTGGCACTGGCCAGTTACCAGTCTCAAGGTACTGTGCAAAACTTAAAAAGTTATGATTTCAGATCCATTCAAGTTTTACTGGGCATAAAAACCAAGAATAAACCATTAACAGATATGTACATAATCATAGATTACTCAACAAGCTATAAAATCTTTCCCTAAAATAGTTTTATATCAAAAAGCAACACGTTCCTCATCCTGCTGGCATTCATTTTACAATGTGTCAGGCTCTGCACTGTGTGCAGCCACTCAGCTGGAGACGGACCATATAAAGCCTTTAGAGCAGATGTTTACCACTGGTTTCCTTGGAGGTAGATGTTTTTGGTAACTACCTCATGCATATCAACCCCTCTTCCATTGTTGGCCCGTTGTAACAACATCTGTGTCGAAAGCAAATATGTACGACCTCATGTTGTGTTTAGTCTGATAAAATAAGTGTAAAATTGAGCTTTAAGAGTCTGGACCTAAAACAGTCAAAGAAAATGACTGCTGTAATGTTTTTTTTATTTAATTGGATTAGCATGTTGAGAAGTTTCATACAGTATCTGTCAAACAAAATTCCAGGAACTTTAAAAATGAGACAAGGAGGCTAAAAATGCTCATGTGTATGTTTAGGGTTTAGTACAATGCTAATCAATTTATTTATTGTTCCATTTAAATAATATTAGACAGTCATCAGAAGCATAACTAACAGATATGCCTTGATGGAGACTGGAAGCTGCAGCAACCATTTAGCTACAGTTTCCTCTTTGGTCCAGCAGTCGAGCTGAATGCCCTCCCACGGTCCTGCAGATGCTAGAAGGGATCACAGCTACTCACTCTGGTGATTTATGACCCCACCTGAAGCCAGTTTAAGAAGCCTGTCTGCTTGTATGTGTGTGTTTTTGTTAAATTGTTGAAGGAACATATAAGCAAGCAAGACAGAGAGAGGCTAAGAATGTGTGCAGTAGGAGAAGCAATCGGTTGATGGCACAAAGAATGCACGAGAAAAAAATGGTATTTTAGTTTATGACAGAAAAATTTGGGGTTACTTGGTATTCCAGTTAAACAGCAGGTATTAGACTGTAATAAATTACAATTTTGTGTTTAGTTCCATTAGAAATGTTCATTTTTCAGTTACTGCGACAGACTGGCGACCTGTCCAGGGTGACCCCGCCTCTCGCCCGGAACGTTAGCTGGAGAGGCACCAGCAACTCTCCCGACCCCACTGAGGGACAAGGGTGTGAAGAAAATGGATGAATGGATTTTTCAGTTACATTTCAGACTACAATGGACTTCCGCCTATTTGTGGTTCAGTGTCCATGGATCTTTCTGTGGGAGTTATTCTCAGAGTTATTTGTGGAAAATATGCCTATATTTCTTAGACCATTCTAAAATATTTCAATGAAAGTGCAGTTTGGGGAATTATAATCAGGGGCGCAACTACATACTTTCTGAGGTTTATGCAAACATCTCATCGGCGCCCCCGGCCCCAATGACATAAACTTGTACAATTCATCTTTAATTAAAGTATCAATAATAATAAATGTACATATATGTGAATAAATTGCTGGCTACAGGGCAATTAAGAAGAATGAAACAAAAAACAGGGCAATATTTCATCATTTAACATATAAGTAAGTCAAAAAGCCACTTCTGTTGGCCTGTGTCTAGAACAGTTTATGGGCTGCAGGTCTGAGGCTTTTTGTTAGCAAGTTTTGCAGCTTTTGCATTTTGCAGCTTGATAGGAAACCAATTCATTCCATCTCCATATTCATCTTGTGTAAATTACAAACAACTGTAGCATAATGATAAAATGATAATGATGAAATAAGATAAATAGACAGACAGACAGACAGACAGATAGATAGAAAGATAGATATCTTACCCAGAAAGATAAATACATTTCAAAATGTTTCCCAATTAGTATAGGTTTAAACGTCTTTTTTAGACACAGAAGTTCTTTGCTCCACACTGTTTACATTTCTTTCTATAAATCTCAATTTAATTAATAAATGTGGTTTCCAGATTTTTTGTTTCGAATTAGAAATAAAAATCTTACAATGAATGATGAACGTGGGGGAAGCCGGAGCATCTGGAGTGAACCCACACCTATTAACAACAGTAGCTCTTTTTCCAATTACGGCCAATCACCCATTTATATGTGTGTATATATATATATATATAGGGAGAGAGAGAGAGAGAGAGAGAGAGAGAGAGCAAGAGAGAAAGAGAGAAAGAGAGAGGTATATATTTATAGATTGACATC
>NW_006800292.1:330105-331940 GCF_000485575.1 Poecilia formosa | reverse complement strand
GATGCATCTCTCGTTGCTGCCTTTCTCTTGATCTTGCGTTTAGATTTCTTTGATCTTTTCTTCTCATCCTTACGGTCTCCATATTGTTGCGCTGTCGAGACCGTTTCTTCTTCTATCACCTGCAGTACTTCACAGATGGCTGTTTCATTTGTGTTTATCTCGTTTTCAATGGTCTCTGCCTGGTCTCCAACTATTTCCGGTACGGAAACTTCTTTTTCAATGTTTTCACCAGAAATGTTTTCCTCATTGACAACTTTCAGTTCCGATGCATCTCTCGTTGCTGCCTTTCTCTTGCGTTTAGATTTCTTTGATCTCTTTATCTCATCTTCCGGGTCTCCATTTTGTTGCGCTGTGGAGACCGTTTCTTCTTCTATCACCTGCAGTACTTCACAGATGGCTGTTTCATTTGTGTTTATCTCGTTTTCGATGGTCTCTGCCTGGTCTCCAACTATTTCCTGTACTGAAACTTCTGTTTCAATGTTTTCACCAGAAATGTCTTCGTCATTGACAGCTTTCAGCTCAGATGCATCTCTCTTTGCTGCCTTTCTCTTGATCTTGCGTTTAGATTTTGTTGATCTCTTTATCTCATCCTTCCGGTCTCCATTTTGTTGCGCTGTGGAGACAGTTTCTTCTTCTATCACCTGCAGTACTTCACCGATGGCTGTTTCATTCGTGTGAATCTCATTTTCGATGGTCTCTGCCTGGTCTTCAACCATTTCCTGTACTGAAACTTCTTTTTCAATGTCGTCACCAGAAATGTTTTTCTCATTGACAACTTTCAGGTCAGATGCATCTCTCGTTGCTGCCTTTCTCTTGATCTTGCGTTTAGATTTCTTTGATCTCTTCTTCTCATCCTGGTGGTCTCCATATTGTTGTGTTATGGAGACCGTTTCTTCTTCTATCACCTGCAGTACTTCACAGATGGCTGTTTCATTTGTGTTTATCTCGTTTTCGATGGTTTCTGCCTGGTCTCTAACTATTTCCGGTACGGAAACTTCTTTTTCAATGTTTTCACCAGAAATGTTTTCCTCATTGACAGCTTTCAGGTCAGATACATCTCTAGTTGCTGCCTTTCTCTTGCGTTTAGATTTCTTTGGTCTCTTTATCTCATCCTGGTGGACTCCATTTTGTTGCGCTGTGGAGACCGTTTCTTCTTCTATCACATGCAGTACTTCACCGATGGCTGTTTCATTCGTGTGAATCTCGTTTTCAATGTTCTCCACCTGGTCTCCAACTATTTCCGGTACAGAAACTTCTTTTTCAATGTTTTCACCAGAAATGTTTTCATTACCGACAGCTTTCAGTTCAGATGCATCTCTCGCTGCCGCCTTTCTCTTAATCTTGCGTTTAGATTTCTTTGGTCTCTTTATCTCATCCTGGTGGTCTCCATTTTGTTGCACTGTGGAGACCGTTTCTTCTTCTATCACATGCAGTACTTCACCGATGTCTGTTTCATTCGTGTGAATGTCATTTTTGATGGTCTCTGCCTGGTCTTCAACCATTTCCTGTACTGAAACTTCTTTTTCAATGTTGTGACCAGAAATGTTTTCCTCATTGACAGCTTTCAGCTCAGATGCATCTCTCGTTGCTGCCTTTCTCTTGATCTTACGTTTAGATTTTTTTGATCTCTTCTTCTCATCCTGGTGGTCTCCATTTTGTTGCACTGTGGAGACCGTTTCTTCTTCTATCACCTGCAGTACTTCACCGATGGCTGTTTCATTTGTGTTTATCTTGTTTTCGATGGTCTCTGCCTGGTCTCCAACTATTTCCTGTACTGAAACTTCTGTTTCAATGTTGTTTCCATTACTGACAGCTTGCAGTTCAGATGCATCTCT